>NC_034411.1:3580276-3773017 GCF_002078875.1 Numida meleagris
AAAAAAAAAAAAAAAAGCCTCCACCCGAAAATCGACGCAAGGGGAATTTTCGGGAGCGATGGCAAAACCGCCTCCCGCTCCCCCGGTCCTAAAGGCTCTCGGGGTAGCAGAGCCGCGAGCATTTTAATCCCGTCTGTTGTGATGGTGATTACCGAAAGAGGAATAAAAAGCAACTAAAGAAACCCCCCGAGCCGCGGGCGGGGGCTGCAGCGGCACGGCGGCTCGGTGCGGGCAGAGCGGGCTCGGCAGCGCCCGGGGCAGCGGCTCAGGTAGGTCCCGCTCGCTTCTCTCCTCCTCTTCCCGGGGAACCGCGCTCACTGCTTTTTTTTTTTTTTTTTTTTTGCTTTCCCTCCCCCCCTCCTCTTCTGCTCCCCTTCACCTTCTCTCTCTCTCTTTTTTTTTCTTTTTCTTTTCTTTCTTTCTTTTTTTTTTTTTTAATTTCCTTTCTCCGACATTTACCCGTCAGCGATTTCATTCGGGCGTCTTTTAGCTTTCGGGCAGCGCGGCCGGGGTGCGAGCCGCAGTGAACGCAGCCAGCGAAAGGGATGCTCTCTATCCTTTAAATCCCGACTGTTTCCCCGAGGCAACGTGCTGCTGGGCAGAGGCGTTGCGGGAAAGGACGAGCGCCTTAACCCCGCTGCTTCTCGGCTGCTCTCGCACTGAGACGCCCACCAGCCCCGCCGCGGAGAGAAAGCTGGGATGGGGTAACAGAGCCCCAGGGCCACTCTCCTCGAGCCCCCCCCGCTGCTTACCTGGGCACCGCAGCAGCGCAGGGGTCGTGTCCGGCTGCAGGAGGAGCGCGGGCAGCCCCGGGAAGCCGTAGGTTCCCATCGGTAACGAGCGAATAGTAGCCAAAAAAAAAGAGTTAGGATGTTGCCCAAGCCTCCCTCCGCATCCCACCCGGGAGGGGGTGAGGACCTCGCGCTTTTCACGCTGGGGACCCCCCGGGCATCACCCCCAGCCCCCCCGCCCCGTGCCGGCAGCCCCCGGTTAGGCCGGGACCGGGCTGTAATGGCGATATCATCAGGAGCCAATTACCTTTTCAGAGCGTTCGCTTCTCCTCACGGACACTGTTATTTGAGAAATAGGATCATTTGATTTCATATTGCACTAAATAACACCCAGCCGTCTCAAATTGCCAGCTTCTTAAAAGCCACCCATTGGAATAAATTGCAGAGCGACTCCGTTGGCTCTGGCTTCTTCCTCTCCTTTTTTTTTTTTTTTTTGGTTTTTTTTTTTTTTTTTTTTTCCCCCCCCCCCCCCCTTCCCTAAGTAAGCCGGGGAGCAAGGCGCCGGGCCCGGTAATTCCTGCTCGTATTGCTAAGCCCGACGTGCTCTGCTTCGTGCCCGTTCTTCCCTCCTTCCTTCCTTTTCTGATACCACTTTCTTTTTTTCTTTTTTTTTTCTCCTTTTTTTTTTTTTAGTTTTCCTCTTTTCTTTCTATTTTTTCCTATTTTTGGAAGCCGGCGCTCTCCCTCGCTATTACCTCTCGCTCATTAAATGTGAGATGAACGAAACCACGCGGGAAGGCGAGCCAGCGCAGGCCGGGACGTTGGGATTTCTTTATTACTCTTAGGGTTTTCCTTCCTTAAAGCCAGTTTATTATCGTTCTACTCAAACGGAAGCTTCGGGAGACCCCAGCTCGACTCCCCCCAGGGCGAACCGGCCGCAGGAAGCCGGGCTTCCCCTGCCCATGCCGAAGGCAGCCAGCCCTGCCCTGCCCCCTCCCCCCGCAGCCCCTTCCCGTTCCCCGGGACTCGCGTCCCGAGCGCCTTCTCCTCCGGCAGCCGCTAATCAAGTAATTTCCCGATCCCAGCCCCATCAAATTGCTCTTTAGCTGTTGAACTGTGGAGTTTTGCTCCTCTTTTCTCATGCTAATCAAGCCCATTCAGCGTCTCTCTGTGAGGCTATTTGTAGTGGAATAAATCTCCTTGTTTGCCTGCTGCATGATTAATTGATATTGTTGTATGGCTTTTGTTTGGGCTGCGGAGAGCTGAAAGGCAGCGCATATTGGATGTGACGAAAGGAGCTCGAAACATCATTTCGCTGCTGAGGTCTTTCAGAGGTCGGGGGGGAGACCGCTCGCATTATTCGCCCTATTTATTTATCCGTATTAGAAAATATGATGAAAGAATATGGAGCGGAGTCTTTTTTAAGCATTGACTAAACGGCGCGTACACAACCCCAATTAAGAAAAAAAGTGCCGAAGACGAGGCCTTTTCTCCATCTTAGGAAAATAGCTCTTGTTAACGAGGACCAATTAAATCGCCCTTCATTCTACCTGGGATCTCACAATGGTCTCACCGACGGATCGCCTTTCTCCCTCGCCGTTAATTACGGCGGCTCCAGCTCCGCTCCCTCTGGGGCGCGGTGCGCGACCCCGGCACCCAAAGCCACCCTGCCCGGCGTCTCCCCCCAAACCGAAGGCCTCCCTCAGTCCCATCCGCTTCCATTGCCGACGTGTGGAGTTATTTCGGGCCGGCCTCTGTTTCCAGTTCCCCCCCCCGCCATCCCCATTTTAGAAACTGCTCTGTGCTCCCCGAGGACGTTAGTACAACCAGGGGATTCAATTAAATCACCCCAGCGCTTGGCTTCTCCCACTGATGGCTTTTGGGGGGGGGGGGGTGTTTCTTCCCCAAATATTTCCTTTCCCAAGTTCCTTTTCAAAAAGAAAGAAAAATGGAACAGAAAAAAAAAAGGAAAAAGCAGCGAGGGGGGAAAAGAAAGAAACTGTTCTCCTTTCTTTTCCCTGTATGCAGGGTAATTGATAGGCTCTATCAGAGGTCAGGATTTGCATAAGAATTAAGAGCAGTAAATTAATTTAATATTCCATGCACATCTCCAATTATTCCTGCAGACCTTTGTCTCCACGGCTGGCAGAGAGAAGGTTCAGCTGCTCTTCAACCAAACAACATCTGTGCAGTTAATAATTTGATAAACAGCTCATACAAATAGTTTCTGAATTATCTGCCAACCCAATGACTATTCAGTTCTGAAACACTTGGCAAGGCCTGCTACGTGCGCGCGGAGCAGCGGAGCCCTGCTCCCGTGATTTAGCTGCCTGAGCGGACGGCTCTCCTCCTTATCTTTTACATACAATCAGCTACTTTCAGCAAAAAGCCACCAATAACAGTACGTCAAATAAGTAATTACCAGTAATTAATAAAAACACCCCCCCCACACCTCCCCCCTGTTTCAGGTGATTTTTGCCCTGCAGAGGAGCAGGGCTGGCTGCCAGAGGGCTTTGCCTGGGCGACGCTCCTGTATGGGGCTGCCTTGGGGTGGGACCTGCCGCCACCTCGAGGTTTTCATCCCCATTCAATCTGCATCAAGTTTTATGGGTAGCTCAGTGCCTGCACAAATAGAGTTTCATTGCTTTTCCAAGGGGCAGCAGCGAAGGCTACATCTTAACTCCTGCAGCGGTTCGGTCCAATTTTCCCCACTGATTTCCAGTGGAAATCCAGTCTTAGGGAGCCAAGGCATCTCGTTCCTCCATCTTACACGGAAGCGGAAGCCCAGCTCCATGTCAGCCCACGGCACCAGGCTTGTCAGATTTATTTCTAAATGCACCCATTTAATGCACGACCAACCCTGATAACTACAGGGGTAATACCCCGGCACTCCACTCCCAGCTGCGTCATTGGGACAATAAGTGTGTGCAGACACGGCTGGTCCCCGCTAATTTCCTCATCTGCATGGCTTGTGTTTTGAGCATTGCTTCTGGCACATGTTAATAAACACAAGTGGATACGTGGAGGAAGGGAGAGATTTACATAGATATTGGGAATCCACTTGTAGCCAGCTCAGATCCAGCGGAACCGCGTGGATAATGAAGATGAACGGAAGGGCCAATTTGTTCCGGTGTGTGGCAACATGCTGCTTTATTGCCAGCACAGAGAGCCTGCAGGATCCATCCCTGCTCCACAGTTGGTCTCTTACAGAAATTGGCTGCCAAGCCAGGCGGCCACATTGTGTTTCAAACTGCTGCTCCATCTCGTGTATTCACAGCTCTAAATTGAATGCACAGAAAAATTCCTTTTTCTGTTTCATGTAACACTTGCAGCAAAAGTACTTGAAGCAGTTGAAAACTGCACTAAGTTTTGAGTTGCCGTGGTAAGAAGTCATAGAATCATAGAATTATAGAATCATTAAGGTTGGAAAAGATCACTAGGACCACTGAGTCCAACCATCAACCCATCCCTGCCATGCTCACTGACCAGGTCCCTCAAACCATGTCCCTCAAGCTCTGGGCTCGGTGTCCTCGCATGTCAATGAGCACGTGGCTCTGATCCATACACGCTAGCAGCATCCCTTGATGCAGAGCCTGGGGTGCAGGAAGCCAGCTTCGTGCTCCAACCACAGGTCATGTGGGGTGGGATGCACCAGGGAACACCATTCCAAAGCTCTTCTTGTATTTTCCAAATAACTGCCTTCATCCCTGTCCAAGCCTGGGGCGTGACCAACCAGGCTCCCCCAGCAGCAAGGACCGGAGCCAGGAGCTGGGAGCTCAGAGAGGGGCAGAACCCTGTGCTGTGGGGGTCAGGGCTGCAAACTCCATTCCTGGCACAGACAGCCATTCCCAGCCCTCCTGTTACCACTACCATGCCTTGAACAGGAGCGTCTGGATGCTCCCCATGGGACACCTGGCTTGGCCTCTGTGGCAGCATGATGTTTTAAGGGGCTCCGAGACTAGCACAGTGATTTTTAGAGGCAGGAGGATGCAATGAGCCAGAGTGCTGCGGACAAGCATCCCTTCTGCCATTGGCTCACTCTCACAGGTCACAAGCCCTTTGGGCCCTGAGCTTAGCCACAGCAAGAGCATTTCAATGCCAGCACTTGCCAGGGGGTGTTAGGCAACTTAATTAATGTTTGCAGAGCCTTGAGCAGACAGTGCTACGTGTGCATACATCAGGCCATCTTCCAGCCAGGCTACGGGGCACTGCAGGAGCATGACACGCACATCCCACGGGCACGATGCTGTTGGACCACATCCCACGGGCATCCCACGAGTGTGATGCTACAGGCACAGGGCTGCGGGACCGCATCCCACAGGCATGCCGCCTCTCACCCAACTCACCCCTTCCGCACTGCACTACCAGACACCGAGGATAATCACCACTAAAGATGGGGAAGAGCAAACAGAGTCATCGAAGGCCCTTTTTGGAGCGATCTGTCTTTACGGACTTTCTGATCGAGTTGCTATTCTGCTCTTTTTTCCTTTTTATTGAGCCATAGAAGTGTCTGTAATGAGAGATTAAAATAGTAGTCGTGCGCCGTGATTTATTTCCAAAGTTCTCGTGCCCGTGTGCGTGCTCACCACGCAGCCGCCCCGCTGCGGGCCGAGGATAAATAACGCAGTGTCACACAGTTAGCAAACGGTCACGCAAACCGCAGAAAAATATGTGGAAGGGGAAAATACATTTGTAAGTTATTGAACCTTTGGAGGCAGGGAAGAGGGAGGCTGGGGAGGGGGCTTTGCTGCTGCCTTCCCTTCCGTGAATAAATCAGTGGCCGGGCGCTGCTCGTGCCGAATAAAATACGGCAGGGCTCGGGAACCGGCCCCGCTCCCACCACGCACGCTGACTGCAAATCGTGCAGGTTATCAGACGGTGCCATAAAAAAAAAAAAAACCTCATCCCCCAACCGATGATGAACCTCATGCATAGCAAATGACAGAGCAATAATGCTCAGATTTCCCGTCGCAGAGGTAAAAAAAAAAAAAATTTACACACTGACAGGCTAATGGACACTTTCCCAAAGAGCGGTTAGGAAGAAGTAGTAAATGGGACTGCGCTGATGCGGGGCCGCGGGCCTGGTCAGGGATCAAGCCACACAGCAACATATCGGATAACACATAATTGGCAGGTCACATCCAAATGAGTGTAGTCATGCATCATCCGGAAGGCTTTTGCTGGTTATAAAGACACTTGTAAACAATTCAGTCGCTGAACATGGCAATAATATGTTGATCCGGCATGTAATGAGGTGTTCCTGGAATCAATAAACTAGTCATGAAGAGCAGGGAGCGAGGTCAGAGCCTGCCTTTTTGATGACCTTTCCTGGCGGGTAAGGACATCACATACTCTGAAGAGGACTTTTCTCATATTGCAGAAGGCGCCGAGTGTCAGAACTTCCATTCGCGGCAAGCAAATGAACAGCCAGGCGCTGCATGCTAATGAAGTCCAGGCTATTTTCCACCTTTTCATCTGCACATTATGCTCTTGACTTTGGAGAAGGTGGGAATTAGGTTGGACCCTCGTGTCAGACTGCCTGATGGCTCGGCTCCGGAAAACTGGTAATTGAAGCTGATGACTGATGCGGAGGAGGCCTGAATTTGGAAATAAACAGTTTCAAGCACTGCATGTCATTTCTAGAGAGACTGCTGAGTGAATGGAAATGAGCTCCGTTTCTTCAATCTAATGCAGTTTCTCAGCGGGAAAAACACCGTCTTTTAGACAACAATGCCAGTCATTAAGATTTAAACGTTCTGCCGCTAATGTAAGGAATAGCACCTGCTTTCCCTGGCAGCACTTATGCAAATGCTGCCCAGCGCCCAGACCCAAGTTCACCCACAGCCCGGTCTCGCAGGGTCAAGTTGGGGAAAAACGCCAGCAGCACGGAGAGAGCGGCTTCCAGGGATCCCAGCCTAAGTCCGGCCCCCCCGTGGGCTGGGAGGTTAGTGCATGGCAGTGCATAGCACGAGCATCCTGGCCCCGATGCGCAGGATGTGGGCTTCCCAGGCAAGGTGCCTCCAGGACAACGTTTTCCGCCTTGATGCAACATCCCATCAGCCCCGCTGTGGGAAACACCACTGAAAGTGCTGAGAGCTGTCTGGGAGACTCCCTGCACCTCGCTGCCTGGCAGAGCCGAGCCACAGGAGCATCCCATCCCCATGGGATCGCAGCTGTCATCAGCACTTTGCTATGGGGGCACGGGAGCAGTGACACGCGTTGATTAGACTCATAGAATAGGATCGCAGAATCATTACGGTTGGAAAGATCACTAAGATCACCAACCCCAACCCCAGCCCACCCACCGTGCTCACTGCCCACGTCCCTCAGTGCCACATCCCCACGGCTCTGAACACCTCCAGGGATGGTGACCCCACCACTACCTGGGCAGCCTGTGCCAGTGCCTCACCTCAGTTCTGGAGAAGAAGCTGTTCCTAACCCCCAACCCAAACCACCACTCAGCCCTCAGGTTGCCCCAGCACAGCTGCACCCCATGATGCTCAGCCCCAGAGCTTCCGCCCCATCAGTCTCCCCACATCCCTGCCATTGCCCCCCTGTGCCCCCAAATTCTGGAGGTGGCGGCTCTTCAGGAGTGGGTCTGCTCATGTAACAGTTTGCAACACTTCAGCACGGAAGGATAGAGAAGGATGCAGGTTGTTATTATGAAAATGAACCGAACAATGGACAAAAATATTCAGGAGATGTAATCTGCTGTCCCCACAATGCGCTCACAGAGAAGAGCACTTGGCAGGCAGAAGAGTCGTCGCCAGATACATTGCCTTGGTTAAATTGCTTTTGCTCTGACAACGCCTTTTAAAACCACATACAATCTTATTTTAAAATTCCCAGTTCCTCATGGTACCGGGGCCTGATGCTGGTTTCCACTCGGGGTTTTGTCCAAAGCAATTCCACCGACTTACTACGACTATTTAATCACACATCACCTTATTCCAATCACACCACGGTCGTGTGGAGCTGAGTCCCGCTTCTCAGTAACTGTGAACCTGATCTGAGCCTCACCACAATTCAGTGGCCAAAGATTTTCCCCCAAGCCTTGCTCACGGTGAACCCCCAAGGAAGATCCTCCTGCTGTGCAGTCAGTTGTACCGTGTCCCTTTGCGGCCAGAACAGGCGGATGGCACCCGCCAGCCATTAGCGATTCACACAGAGGAGCCTCTGCTAATTGTGCAGAATGTAATTAGTGATTATGTAATATCTAAGCTCTTGCAACTGTCATTAATGTCCACTATCCACCAGAGATAGTTCTTAGTGAATTAGAGAATGATTACTGCACGGTAAATCTACTTAATCCTAAATATGCTAATTAACACCGTATGCACTTTAGACAGTGGTTAAAAGCACTACTAACCTCCAAAACGTTGCCATACACCAGGATCTAAATGGCTGGCAATGGGATTGCCTTCAAAAGGTAAATTTACTTAATTAAACTGTATGGCAAGCGCTAGGGTCAGCTATGGATTAGGGCAGCCAAAGCCAGGTTTTGCTGTCACGGATCTAGTGAAGCGCAACGGTGGCATCCCTGCGGCACAGCGGCACCCCCTCAGCATAGTGACATCCTTGTGACACGGTGATGTCCCTGTGGTATGGTGACATCCCTGTGACATGGTGACATTCTTGCAGCACAGTAATGTCCCTATGGCACAGTGACATCCCTGTGGCACAGTGACACCCCTGTAGCATGGTGTCATCCCTGAAGCATGGTGACATCCTATGACATGGTGACATTGCTGTGACCCAGTGACATCCCTGTGGCACAGTGACATCACAATGGCACAGTGACATCCCTGTGGCATGGTGACATCTCTCCATCACGGTGACATCCCTGTGGCACGATGACATCCCTATGATATAGTGGCATCCCTGTGGCCCAGTGACATCCCTGTGGCACAGTGACCTCCCTACGACATGGTGACTTCCCTGTGACACGGTCACATCCCTGTGGCATGGTGACATCCCTGCAGCACAGTGACATCCTTGCAGTCTAGTGGCATCCCCATGGTACTGTGACATCTCAGCAGTACAGTGACACCCTTGTGACAGCCTGCAGTGATGCCAGCCCCATGCAGGGCCCTGTGCAGCAGTGCCATGCGCACAGACACGCTCTCTCGTGCACGAGGCTCCGGTGTCACGGCATTTCAAATGCCTTTCCACAGTTTCCCCCTTCCTGGGTTAAATCTGGCCCCTCCGAGGCTCCCGTTGTTTATTACTGTATTCCTCGGGCCATAAAACACAACTCCCTTACAGTAGCTCCCTTCAATAAATTCACACTTAAATCTTAATTTCAAGATTTATGAGTGCGAAATGGACTTGGGATACTAAACGCTGCGCACTGAACAAATGGAATAAACGGAGCAATCGTACAGTTTTCGAGACGTCCCTTCCCAATGGCTGTGCTGCTTGATGTATTCTGGTTTTCCATATAAAAAGCTATGGCTGCCACAGAGCCCTGGGATAATAGCATTTTGTGATTTATGGAGATTCCTCCCGCTTATATATTTGATATAAATAATACTCCTGCGTGCGTCCCTGCACTCATTCATAATCAAAAGCGGAAAAAAGAGTTTGCGCAGAAACCTATTTAAAATCAGCTTACAAAAACGGGATAACGAATAGATCAGGCACCAAATAAGTCAGTGCAGTGAGCGCACCGAAAGGAAAATGAACAGCACGGTGCCGTCCGCCACGCGCTTTCATCTGCAGGCTGCCGCAACCCAAGGGCACCAAGCAAAAATTCCCACCATGGAACGTTCCCCGATTAAAAAAAGATAAGAAATGAAGCACGCTCCTCCACGCATGAAGGTCGTGCAGCTGATAAGGAGATCGCACGTAGGTCGTTGTACGGACGCACACACGTGGGCACCCCACTGCACGGGCTTGCCGATGAGGGGCAGCTTGCGAGCGTTGGGTGGTGGCAATCCCCAGCCACGGAAATGAAAGAATTAGGGACACAATAAAACCCTCTAATTGCCTGGCAACAGCATTTAGGCCCCATTAGGTAGATTTGTAACTGCTGCTGGAGGAATAAACTCCTGTGTCATTAGATAACAAGGAAAGAAATAGGTTATTTCCTTTTTGAAAGGTATGAAAGCTCCCAATTGCCTGATGTATGCGCTTAGTAGATTATTTTCTGTCATCTCAGTTAATTGAATTTTACCCATTGCTCTCAGCATTCGTCCCCTCCGTGTAAGGTTGGGAAGTTCACAGGAGTCGTATTTTGCGCTGTGTCCATTTATTGCATGAACCAACTGGCTGGGGCCAGCTGCTGTCCTGCAGTCATGGAAGCATGGTTGGGAAAGGCCACTAAGTTCATATAGCTCACCATCAACCCATCACTGCCAGAGCAGAGCAGATCCCTACCCGTCAGAACTATGGGAAAACTCCCACTTTTCCCATTACTCCCAGTGCTCCCACTGCTTCCATTGTTCCAGGTGCTTCCCGTGCACCCACCGATCCTCTTGTGCCCATTTCTCCTCCTGCTCCCACTGCTCCCAAATCTCCCAGTGCTCCCATTGCTCCCACTGGTCCCCCTGCTCCCAGTGCTTCCAAAGATCCCAGCACTTCCAGAGCTCCCGGTGCCTCCAAAGTTCCCAGTGCTGCCATTGCTCCCAATGCTCCTTTGCAGCCTGCAGAGCCCCTCCAGCTGCATGCAATACATGCACGTGGGTCAGAACTGGCAGCAGCAGTGGGTTTGTTTTCTTGCTTCCAACAGGCACCACTCAGTGGCTTCCACCTGGCACTTATGGGACCATCAGGAGGTGTTCAGTGCCCACACCTGCAACCCTGCTGCAAGCACCAACCTCTGGAAGGGCACAAGCCGTGTGACGCCAGCGCAGTTTCAGTAATAGGCAATATTTGCTTTGCAGAGTAGCGCTGCTCGTAATGAAATGTGATTGCCTGGCCGCCAAAAGATTACTGAAGTAATCGGCGAGTGACTTCAGAGCTGCTTGATTTTAAACACTTCTGAAAAGCCAGCTCCATTTTCTGCTTTGGTGAATAACAATTCCCCGCGCCGGCATATTAGAATAAATCAGCTCGGCTGGTACTGCATTGTTATAAAGTTCCCAACTATTATAAAATAGTTTCTATCAGAGCTGTTTTCTTCGCGGCCAGTCAAGTGGAATGATCCCTGAAAGCAGCAGTTTGTGGCAGAAATGTGCTCGCCGTTCTCCCTCCGCGCTTCGGCACCACCGTAAATCTGTGATTGCCCACACGCACGCAGCAGGCAACCTGGGGGACCCCGCAAAGAGAGCAGGGCTTTCATGCACTGGGAAGGGAAAGAGCAGCTGGAAACCCAGGGAAGGGAGGAAAAAATCAGTAAACGGGAATGAAGAAAGTGGAACCCTCCTGTGGGCACTCTCTGGCCCCGCAGGCTGGCGAAACATCCCCTTCCCACCCAATCCCTGGGGTTTTCCCCATCCCAAGGGCCCCCTGGCATCAGGGATGGGGCTTGCACTCCCAGCTCCCTGGGCAGCACAGGGCAGCCTGGGGGCTGCAGGTCTGTGGGTTGCTCGGGCATTGTGGCCATCCATCCCTGTCCGTGGCCATCCATCCTCTGCCCATGGCCATCCACACCCCCAATCCATGGCTACCCACTCCCGTCCATGGCCATCTATCCCCATCTGTGGCCATTCACCCCCATGCATGGCCATCCACCCCCCATCCACGGCCATCCACCCCTCATCCATGACCATCCACTCCCGTCCATAGCTATCTACCCCCACCCATGCTCATCTGCCCCATATCCATGGCCATCCACCCCCACCCATAGCCATCCACTCCGACCCATAGCCATCCATCCTTGTCCACAGCCATCCACCCCTGTCCATGGCCATCCACTCCCTCTCCATAAAGGAAGAACAGCATTTCTTAAAGGAAAGCAGCTCAAACTTAAACCCAAGAGCATGGGGTCCACCCAGATCACCTTGGAAAAAAGCAGCAGAAACAATGGCACACATTCATCCCGCGTGCTTTATCATTTAAATCACCTGGCCTTCGTTAGCTTGTGATGGATCGCCTTCAAATTGCCCAAATGGAGGTTTGTTTGTTTTCCCTGTGTAGCTGCATTGATTTTTCCCCCTCATTTTCATAATGGGAATTTTCAGAACACACCGCTCTGGTGCAGCAGGGCCCGAGCGAGCCAAAGGACTGCAATGGGGGGGGACTCATGGCTTCTGCAGGAACCAGTCAGCGCCAACAACAGACACCAGGAGTCCCCCTGGGGGGGTGCACAGGTCCCCTGATGGCACCTGCCCAGGGGCTGCCCAGTAGGCTTTTCCCTGCCAGGTTGGATTTGTCTTTGGGCACAACCCCCAGCCCGTGCTTGTAAGGGAGCGAGCCGAAACCCCAGCGCTGGAATGCGGCGATCTGGTTTTATTTTTCCCTTAAAGGAGTAAGCCTGACTTTGGAAAAGGGGGTGCTATTGGCTAAAATAAATCATAATTAAAAAAAAATAGTAATAATCACTTTTGACATGGAAAGCAGAGCAAAGGGTGCATGCGCTCCTGCTGTGTGCTGGGCCGGTAACGAGCTGGGCTTAACGAGGCGGGCAGCGCGCGGCAGGCGGGAGGACGTGAAGGCCCAGCTCCGTGCGGGCTGACGGCCGGAGCCTTGTTTGTGAGTATTTAATGTTTCTTAGGAAGCACTTCTAAAAGAAATTGGTATGTAATGACAGCACTCGCTGGAAAACAGGCCGATTATAAAATGCACTAACTTATCTGGTATTCATTTGAAAAGTAAATGGATGCAAGTAAAGGTGAGAGTTCACTACCAATTCAAATATTTTGCTTTAACAGGCTCTAGCACTCCTATTTTAATTCAAGCAGAAGCACAAGTATGAATAATCAAACTGGATGATGCTCATCAAAACCTTTGTGCCTTGCACCATTTCAAATGGTCATTGAAGCTTAATGGCAAAAAATTTACATTATTCCTTTAATTTGTATTCTGTTCCTTCCTTCTGAGTGATGTGATTGTGATTTTCTGTTGCCGGCTGTATTATTTTGATGCAAATGTTATGTGCTGCTACAGTTCAATTTCCTGCTTGCCCCCCCCCTCCCCATGCCTCCCCAGTTCCTTCCCCAGTAAAGAAATAGTTCAAAACTGGGGAGGGATTTCAAAATAGTTCCTTAACTACTGCTCCTAATTAAAGCAAACAATGCAGGGGCTTGAAGCACACTGAAAAGCTGAAAATTAATTATTAGCTGGAGGGGGAGGGAAGCGGCTTTGCTCCCCGCGCAGTCAGGGAAAAAAAAAAAAAAAGAAAAAAAGAAAAAGTGAGGGGAAAAAAAAAAAAGTTGAGGGATCCCAAATCTGCCCACAACAGAATTAGCGAAGGAAATCCATAATGCGGCTCAAAACTCCTTTTGCTGGCACGTAGTCACCTGGGGCTGCACGCCTGATGGAGAGGCATGGGGCTGCACACCAAAGCCTTGCGAGCAGGCGGCCCCCGGGGTGCAGGCAGCACGTAATGTATGCACCGCCTAATTTATGGCGCTGTGACTAATTTCCATTCCTTGTGCTTAGAGTTGCCTGGCTAATTACAGGGATGTTTTCTTAACTCGGGTAATTGCGCTGCCCGCGCGCCGCCCCCACGCGTGCCCCATGCGGGCTTTGATGCGGCCCCACGGGGCGGCTGCGGCGGGGTGCCACCCTAATTAGGCCGCCAGCCTTAATGAGGGGACGCGCGGGGCCTCGTGTCCCCATGCGTGGGCTCCGTTTCCCTGTGTCCCGGGGGGCCCAGCGAGCAGCAGAGCATCCCCGATCCCGGCATCGCCCCCAGCATCACCCCCACTGCACGGATGGGGGTTTTGCTAAGGGCACCCCCAAAATGTGGGTGGCAGGGCTGCCCTGGCCACGCGTCTCCAGGCACACTGCCGCGCTCTGCCCGCGTTTTATAGGTTGGAGCCGCTCATGCATTTAAAATTATTAGACAGATAATCACTTCCTTGAAATAATTTCAGCACTCATCTATAATAAAAAAGATTTCTTTCAAAGGACCCTTAGTTAAATGGGCTCAGTGCTACTTTCTGTATCACGCAGGTCAATTTGATTCTGCTCTATACTCTCTATACAGCTAAACAATTGCTTTTCATAAACTGAAGAGCGCGGTGAAAGCAGCCTGTAATATCCATCCAGCGATGGCCTTGAACACTTTCATTAATAAAAGCTTGACATCTGAAATTCTTCTTCTTTATTCCTCCCTTATCAAAGAGTTGGTCAAGATTCCAGAAAATTAATGTCACATTAAGGAGAGCTGATGGCCCACGGCGGTGCCACCGCGGGGCTCCCGGTGCTGTCCCATGGGGGGATGAGCTGGGGTGCTCTGAGCTTTGGGACGGTCTGGGACAAGGGCACTGAGGAGGCGAGGAGCCCAGGAGCACCTTGTTCTCCTCCCAGCAAGAAATGCAGTTTTCTTCACCATAGAATCACGGAAGGGTTTGAGTTAGAAGGGACTCTTAAAGGCCATCCCGTCCAACCCCTGCACTGAACAGGGACACCCATACCTCCATCAGTGCTCAGAACCCCGTGCAGCCTGACCTTGGCCGTCTGCAGGGACGGGGCACCACCACCTCTCTGGGCAACCTGTGCCAGTGCCTCACTGCCCTCGTGGTAAAAACTTCTTCCTCATGTTCAGTCTAAATCTCCCTCTTTTGATTAGAAACCATTTCCCCTTGTCCTGTCACACAGACCCTGCCTAAGAGTCTGCCCCCTTCCTTCTTACAGCCCCTTCAGATCTTCCTTTTTCATCCCAAGAAAGAAAAGCATTTCAGCTTGTACATGCACACATTGCATGTCCAGGGTGAGTCTGGTTTCAGAGAGCGCTGAACTCGGAGAGAAACCCAATGGAGAAGGAAAGAAATTCAGTTTCTCTACCAAAAATGAGCTTGAATAATCGCATAGGTAAGAGCCACACGCGTGACACCGGCAGAGCAGGGAACTTTCTCACGCATCATCCTGACACGTGAGCAGATGGGAGGGTCCAATAGGCTTTTTTTTTTCTTTTTTTTTTTTTTAATTTATCGTTTTATTTTGAGGAATTTAGATTCCATCGCCCTGCCGCCAGGCTCCCCCTGTTGTACAGCGCATCGTCTCGCACGGGCACCAGCCACCACCAGCGCGCAGCGACCTCACACCGCTGGGGCTGGAGATGCGGCGGCATCACCGAGGTCCCCCCCCTGGCTCAGGTTGAGCTGTGGAAAAGGAAATAAAGCGAGGCTCCCCCCCAGGAAGTCTCGCTTCTAATAACCTGGCATATTCACTTAATACAGCCCGGCTCCTTCCAAGTTGTTAGCGACAGCGGGAGACACGGGCTGAACGCTGACCCGGTTTGCTTGCCAAGACAGAGCAAAGAGAAACCTTCACATAATCATTTCCAAACATTAAAATGGCTCCATTGTCATTATAGCTGAGAGATTGAATTCGCCTCATCAAAGCGGCGTATGACAGGTGACTCAATAGGATGGTGCCAAGCGCGGAGGCAAGGAGATTAGCAGGGCACTGATATCATTATTTCCGCCTATCACAGATTCGGCAGGGAGGCAATTGTAATTTCTGGGCTTATTAGTCTGCATTCGGAGGAAAAAACCTGGTGATAAACCTCAGTGTGACAGCCAGGCATTTGTGCAGCAAGTGCTGTCATAGTGACACTTATAAAATGCCAATGTGGCGACGTTCTCATAATCCCCCCTAATGGAGGTTAAAGCATGGCACAAAGGCACTCTTATCAATGATCAGGACACTAATAACATTTGCATTTTTAAGTTAAATATAGTAAGTCAGGAGTAAGTCTCTTCTTTGCAGCTTTGGCAATTAACTTGGCATCGGAAAATGAGCATAGTGGAGATCTCCCGTGGCCCCTGTTTCCCTGGGCTGTGCACATGGGGTCTGCAATGGGATGCGGGACTGCGAAGGGGTGCAGGAGGTGATGGGATGCAGGAGTGCAGAGGAATGCAGAAGGTGATGGGATGTGAGACACCAAAGGGACGCAGGAGGTGTTGGGATGAGGGACTGCGATGGGATGTGGGACTGCAATGGGGTGTAGGACTGCATTGAGATGCAGGACTGCAATGGGATGCAGGAGGCGATGGGGGTCCCAGGGGCAGCTGTGCTGCAGGCAGGGAGATGCAGCTTCCCCTTCTGCATTCCCACTCTGTGCCATGCATGAGGTTCCCGTTTTCCCCAAAAATCCCTTCTAACACGACCCCGTTGGGCAGGCACACAATCCGGAGGAATTTCTTAAGGAAAAAAAAAATTACAGGTGGTAAACTGTTACTTTTCCACATTTAAATAAGAGACCAATTAAGAAGACTATGTAATTCAATTCTTGAGTGAGTGCCACTGAATTCAATTTGTTTCAGGTCAATGAATATAATGTGAAGTTATTAACAAAAAGGTCAGGGACTGCATATAAAATATACACACATGACACAAGCAGGAGTAATTAGTACACATTTCACATGTTCTGTTGCTCAGACATATGGTGTAGAAAATCTTAACAGGATTAGATGTTAATAAATGTTCCACTCTCCCCCCAGCTCCCTATTTAAATTGGGTTTAGCACTATTCCCCCGGCGCCTCCAGGATCCACCCGGGGCTGCAGCCCCACACCACGCACCGCAGCCCCGCAGCCGGCAGTGCTGCTGGCAGTGCTCCTACTCTTCTCCCTTTCTAGCAATGCAGGGAAGCTCCCTTCACCACGCAGGTTTTCTACACGTGCGTGTTTAATCTGGGATCGTTATATACATGCCACCTTCCAGCATGGGGTTGAGTACACAGAAATCTCAGACACCTGATAAAAAAAAATCAAGAATGGGGAGCTATGTGGCCTGAAAATGCCTGCATGAGTCTGAGCTGAGGTATGAAATGCCTTCACAAGCGAGAGGCGGCTGTAACCTGGGAGGAAAGCCAGGAAGTGAGCAAACCTCCCCTAGAAGTTATAGGAACAAATCTCAGTGCATGAGAACTCTGCTTGCTTATCTCTTCGATTTCCCATGGCAGAGTCAACAGGTCTGATTCACGTGGGAAGCAGCGTCCTGCCTCCAACCTGCAGCGCTTACTCTTTGTCAGACTGGAGTTTTTTTCCACTAAGGGCAATGAGGCGCTGGCACAGGTTGGACGGAGAGGTGGTGGTGTCCTGTCCTGCAGAGAGCCAAGGTCAGGCTGGACGGGGCTCTGAGCACTGATGGAACTGTGGGTGTCCCTGTTCAGTGCAGGGCAGTTGGACCCAGTGGCCTTTAGGGGTCCCTTCGAAGCCAAATCATTCTGTGATTGTATGGCACAGCCCTACAGTCAGGCACGCACCGTTCTCCTCCCAGCCTCACACTCCCACTCTGGAAGCCAGAAGGATGCCTCATGCTGCGTGCCAGTGCTGGGGGTGGGGAGCAAGAGGCATCCGGGAATGCTTTTACATGTGGATTGCCCCAGCTGTGTTTGGGATGAGCCGAGAGGAGCGCCGTGCAGGACAGGTTAACCGGCACAGCACTGCCCGGGGAGCTCGGGCTGATTTATAGAGATGCTTTGGTGTCCATTCAGATCCGCTTGAGATTCTTTACTGGAAAAAGATACCACGTTAATGAGCCAGATGTGTTTGCCTGCTCTGACATTTTTCTCCTCATCTCCTGTTCAGGATGAAATATGCAACCAATTTCCCAAGTTATACTTTATCTCCAGCGTTGCCTAGTGTGTTACGAGAATTAAGTCATCTGCATATATTGACTAATAATTGTCGTTTATTACTGAACTTGTTAACATAATCCTCAACTGGAGGTGTTTGTTTATTTTCCCCTGTATTGCTTAATTGTTTTTGCATAACAGATTGCAGAAAGCAACAGGAAAATGCGAGAGCAAGACTCAGAGAGCCTTACTAATGGATATTAAACGTGCTACCATATGTGTACAACCCCATATATATGTGCTTTTGATATTCATCTGTAAAGAGTGAACTCAAAAGTGAGATTGACCCATCTGCATTTCAGACTGAATTAAACAAATCCGAGAGGCTGACTGTGTTAATTAACACTCCTGTGCTGAGGTGTTCAGGCTGGGATCCTACCTGGGGAGCCAAGCAGCAAGCACAGGCCCTCAATCATCTCCTGCAGCTGGAGCTGTGCTAGGAAAGCTATTGCATGATTTGCAGACCTTCCTCCCACCACCAGTCCCTGGTGTCAAACATTAAGCAGTGCTGGTAAGCTGTCCTAAAGCCACACTGCAGCCAGGGAAGCAGGTTTCTGGGGCAGGAGAATGACACCAGGATAAGGGGGGGCAGCCACGTTGGATCTTAGGAAAACTTCTCAGAAAGATTGGTCATACGCTGGCACATGCTGCCCAGGGAGTGGTGGGGTCACCGTCCCTGGAGGTGTTCAGAGCTGTGGGGATGTGGCACTGAGGGAAGTGGTCAGTGGGCATGGTGGGGGTGGGCTGGGGTTGGACTGGGTGATCTCAGTGGTCTTTCCCAACCTTAACGCTTCTATGATTCCATATTGGCTTTTATCATTAAGAAATACCTGTTGCTGTTGCACATGAGCTTCCTTATTTCTATACGCTAGGAAGAGAGTGGAAACAAGAAGGAAAGTAAACAACCTCCATCCCCACCCCCTCCCCCAGTCTCTTTTTAATTAAGAAGTGATTTCTCCAAGAGTTCCTATTTCTAAAAACCCCGGGCAATGCATTTTTACTTTTACTCTTTGGCTTGCACATTGGAATAAAGCAGATAAAAAGAAGGGAAACAGCTTCCTGAACTCTGCTTGCTTTCCCCCCCACCTCTGTTCTGTGGAGCATGTATTTCAGGAAGAAAAACACGACTACGCTGGCAGACACCATGACTTCCCAAACCTGTCCCAGCCTCAAGTGAGCGTGGCACAGAGCCACCAGCCAGTTCTGGCCAGCCTAAATCTCAAGCCTGCTGGTTAACGTTGGGGGTCGCTCGGCATTTCCGAGCCCCCCCCCCAAAAAAAAAGCAAAGACGTGAAGCAGTGCTCTACATCCCACGGGCTGACCGTCGCCAGAAAGGGGAGATGGTGCCAGCGCTCAGCCCCCATCGCTGCGGGGTCAGCGCCTTGCTGCACGCCAGGCTCTCAGCGCTCCAGTTCCGCAGCATTTTCATTAACTGGAGATTGCGAGTGGGTCAGCCGATCTATACACTTTTTGTATTCCCTCTGCTTGGTTTCTTTCTTTCTTTCTTTTTTTTTCTCTTTTTTCCTTTTTCCTTTTTTTTTTTTTTTTTTGCAGGATGCTGAATAACTAACCTTTCCTTCAATAGATAGATTTTAAAAAAATAGGATCCATCACACAGCGGCAGGATAGCCTTGCTCTGTTTTGACCTTTCTGAAATTAATTTCCCAATCTTAGCTTTCAAAATCAGAGATTGAAAAGACCTATTAGATCAGCCAATCCATCTTATCACCAGCGCGGCAGCAAGCGGAGACCCCAGCTAAGTGCTCCTCTACACAGGAAAAATATTCCGGAATAAGATGGGGCGTGAATTTAAAGTGAAAGACATGTTCCAGAACGTTCTGCATGCGGACACTTATTCCGGTCCAGCAGCCACCTCCTAGGTTGCTTTGATCCGTGCCTGGGATCGCCGTAACAGAGCAGGAAAAGTCCTGTTTTGGGATGAGAGTACCCACGTGCGGAGCTTTTTGGGGTAATGCTGGGGGATATCTCACCCCGGTGGGGCATGGCACCGAGATGCGGAGCCAGCAAAGAGGTGATTTCATGAAGGGGTTTGGAATACCAGGGCGAAATCCCTGCCTGCCGCTTTCGCAGCGTTCAAGCCCACCCTCGTCCCACAGCCGAGCGCTGTGCACGGGTCTGCTCAGGGCACCGCTGCCTCTTCCTGATGGATTATTCCATAGCAAAGGGTGGCAGCACAACCCACATCCCATCAACACCACGGTGGGCTTGGGGCTGAAAGAGAGGAGGATGCACTCATGTTTGAGAAGGAGCGCCTCGCTATCAAATTCAGTGTGGATTGTGCAGGCGCCTTCGCAAATAAATGGTAAATTTATATAAATGTATATATCAGTTTAAAGCCTTTTTACATTTTACTATCAAGTATTGCAGCTCGGTCTACAAACGCAAGGCTTTTTCCATTAAAATGCCTCTATTATGCCTCTGCAGCTCCTGCCCTTCTCAAACATCACTGCATTGTGAGTAGCTGCCACTATATCCATACAATGGGGGAATGAAGAGCACGGAGATAAACCGGCACGGCAAACTTTGCGCACTCAACAAGTCCTCTCCGCAGACAATTAGGGCCAGCAGATAAATATTGACACATTAGGCTATTTCCCTCAATTTGTTTTTCTGTCGATTGCCTGAGCGATCTGACGGGGGCAAAATTCCACTTTTCCACTATCTTGGATGCTCGGCTAATAGAAACAAATAAAGCGAGAGCCTCTGTCCACAATGGGTGAGGAGCATCTATTGTCGGGAAGCACTAATCGGATTAAATTGGCTCCTCACTCCATTGCTAGCAGGCGAACTCATTCCAAAATTTTTCACATCTCAAGGGGCTGCGTCATTGCCGCTTCTTTCTTTCTTTCTTTCTTTCTTTTTTTTTTTCCCCCATCTTCTTTAACTATTTAAATGTGACAAGCAGAAAGGAGCGAGCGAAGCGGCGAACAAAGCGCGGAGCCGCAGCCGGGACTCGGGGCGCGCCGCCACCCAAAGCCCCTCGGAACCCAAACGTTTGTGCTGCAGAACAGGGGAGGAGGAGGACGTCCCGCTTCCCACACGGGGCCGTTTTCAGGTGGTTGGCCATGAGCATGTTGATCCCCGCCACGCCGGCCCCTCGGAAGGCGTGGGCGCGTTTCTGCAGGCACCGCAGCGCAGCCCTAAATAACGTCAGCGGTGCCTGGCCGGGGGCCTGCAGCCAGGGGTGCGCTCCTGCCCGCGGTCTGATAATTTTCAAAGCTATTGGCAACCTGGGAATTTTCCTGCCTTATCGCCGGGGCTCAGCTAACTTCACTCCCACTAATCAGAGCTGGAATCATTCATTCAAGGATTGCATGATCATGTTTTTCTTTAGCGGTGACAGCTGCCTGAGCCATATTAGCAATGCAGATGAGTCAGCCTAATAGGTTAATGCAGAACACGCGAAAATTAGGTTTAATCCCCAGTGAAATAATCTAACATTTTCACATTTCTTGATGTTGGGATAGAGACATTGGTGGCGACTCAATTAGGTGTAATGTAGATCAAAGCAAATTTACCTTCTGGCTGAACCTTCCCAATAGTTTAGATAGAAGAATATAAGGGTTCTTTGCTAATTGGTGAATGGCTGTAGGGAAAATTATATTAAAAGCATGCCTACGGCAAGAATTGCCTTTCAGATTCGGACCAAATAATTGCTGTGTTTTGCAAACACCCAAGCCCATCGTTTTGCAAGAAGCAAACACGCCGTGCGCGGCACCTCCGGCTCGCAGCCCTTTCAACGCAACGCTCACCAACGGAGACGTTTACATTATTTTTTTTTTATACTCTGCTCATTTTGAATGTCCTGGACCAAAACATCCCCACTGAGGTTTGAAAGGGCTCGTATTATGAAAGAAGCATAAAGGGAAAGAAACAAAAAGCAGCCCGTGTCCATCTAATGTTTTCATTCTTGGGGAATGGCATATCAAACGGCAATCTCTTTCAGTCATAAAGGAAAGGAAACCAAAAATTACATGCCCTCAGTTGCCAAATTATTTTTTGCCTTGACATCTTAATTCTTAATCCTTGTGTGTGGTCAAATCAGTCTACTATAGACAACCAATCAAGCAATTATTCCTAAATTATATTTGCCCAACTCACATTGATTGGTTATTCTTTTCTTATTGGGTAAGCTCATTAATTCTGAGCAGCTTGCTTATTATGCTTTCCACATCATTTTCTTTCTGAGCCTATCTACTCACACCAGCCTGCTGATGTTTCAAGATGCCATACAGAAAAAAAAGGCCCAGTGATCTATTGCATTGTCTCTTCCAGCAATTACAATTCACATTGCTGATTAACTTTGATGTGAAAACTAATGAGATAAGGCAAGTTATCAAGGCGGACCTGATCGTCATCTCATTTATAGAGCATTTGCCATCGGTGAATGACAAAAACTAATGAAGATGTATCTGACAGCAGGCTGAGCTGAGACAGAATTTCGTGTCTCATCAGCAAGTGCTCTGCTTCCAACTCATCAGTCTATCTGAAACATGTTGAAATTAGCTTAATAATGAAAACACTTCATCTAAATAGACAAATGTTTACATTAAAATCGCCACATAATAAATAGACGTTACAGATTTTATGCCTTCTTGAGTCTAAACAATGCAGCACGAAGCACGCTTCGGCATTCCCTAAATCACTCCTATAAAACCTCTGTGGATGCTGCTCTACCTGAAAATTCCCCACTTTATGGCTTAAAAATATTTGCGGGCTGCGGTTTGCTCGTTTGGAAGCGTACGGTCGGGGCCGTAATTAATTAACTCCCACGCGGCGGTGGCTGCTGCAGAGCAGAGCAGTGCCTGCCCGTAGTGCACAGAAGTTGGCCCCAGTGCTGCGAGCACCTTTGGGTGCACAGAGGTGTGTAACAGCATGGTGGGAGAGGCACGGTGCTGCCCCATGGCGTGCCTTGGGAATCAGTGCACGCGGTGGTGGAACATCTTGATTTCCCCCCCTGGATCTAACGATGTCAACTAGGGGTGTCATACATGCAAACGCACTCGTATTTCTTGCAGTCCAAAAGCCCTGGGAATAGCAGCCCAGTTTAAAAACGCTCCTGATAAAGAGAGGCAGAGCTTTTCCCGTGCTTAACACTGCGCCTTCGGTATCTTTATTTATGAGAGGCTCTTTCCTCTTCCTCGTGCATTGTTCCGACGGCTCAGACTACGTCTGACCGTGTCCCCGATATGTTGTTTCTATCTGGAGTAAAACATTCTGTAGTCACTCAGGACCCGACATGCTCCTTTCAACAAAAGCCAGAGGCAGAATGGTGGGGCTTCAGCTTAAAAAGCATTGGACAAATGGGCTGAAAATAAGCGGTGGGTAAAGAGGTTCTTTTCCACTACCATCATTTTTTTTTTTCCCCTCTCGGAGACAAACACCGATGCTTTCACATGGGAAAAAAAAACGCATTCAGACCCAAGGGAGAGGGATTTTAGCAGGCCCGGCGGGCTCCCTGCATTGCACGCAGCCACAGCTCAGCGCTCGGCAGAGAGAGGCTCCAGTCCCGGGTGAGTTCTTAGTGCCGTGCCCGTGCAACACAAATAATTGCGGCGCGGCTCCCCGAGCCGACGAGGAGCACAGAGCGCTCTGCTGGAGCAGCGCGGCAGCCAGCTCGGCTCATTGTCCCTGGAGTGTCACTTGCAGATAGTTCTCATTTCACCACCCTGACCGGAACATACTTAGCAACTTTCACTCCTCATATTTTAAGGACGTCTGCGGTGCAAAAACGGAGATCCCCGGCGCAGATTCACATTGTGCGTTAAAGATTAGGCTGCACAAAGAGCCCGCATCCCGAGGAAGTTAAAAGAAAAGCCCGTTAGAAAGCGGGAGCAACAAATTACTACTTCAGCGCTGGATTAAATTTAAAAGCTCTTCACAGAACTGGAGATAAATCCCATATATTAGAAGGAACCATAAAAGTACTCGTTCGAGAGCTAAAGGCACAAGTGGAAAGTTGACCCCAAAGATTTTCTAATTGCCTGCTAAGTTTATAACGTCGCTTGAGACGTGGAGAGCAGGTTACGCTGCCTCGCTGCTCTGCCACTCAACCACACCGTGCCCACTCGTGCAGCTTGGGCTCCTCCGCGGAGCCAGGCAAACCTGCGGGGATCAGTGCAATTCCTTGCATCAAAGGATGCTTTTCTGTTTTGTCGTTTTTCCCGCACCAGAAAATCAAGCGGGATGTTTGCACAGTGGGGAAAACACTGCTCTGCTCTGTCTTGTTTTCCCTTTCCCACGGAGTCAGGTGTACAGGGAGATCCCACCGCTCCCAGCCTGCTGCTGTGCCTTGGTATGGGAATGTCCAGCAGCCACACAGAGCAGTCTGGGTGCTCTCTGAGTGGCTGGGACACAGCATCCATCTGCCTCTCATAAAAAATAAAGGAAAACAAAAAAGGAAAAGAAAGCAGTAAAATAAAGTGAAACAAAATAAAGCAAAAGAAAATAAAGTGGAATAAAATAAAATAAAACCAAATAAAATAAAATAAAAATAAGGTAAGATGAAACCAAACCAAACCAAACCAAACCAAACCAAACCAAAAACAAAACAGAATAGAATAGAATAGAATAGAATAGAATAGAATAGAATAGAATAGAATAGAATAGAATAGAATAGAATAGAATAGAATAATAAAATAAATACAGCGGGTTGAGAATGTACTCTCACTTTATCTTTCCTTTCTGCACACTCACCATTTTGTACTGATAACACCCAGGTCTGGGAGGCTGCAGCCACGCTCCTGGGCGGCTGGCTGCGCCTGCAGACCCTGCCTGTATGGGGGATGTACACAGAAAGGCATCCTGCTCCTCCCTCCCCCTCCCCGTCCTTTATCCCAGTAGCCTATTTTAATAAATAATTATAGGCAGCCAAAGGATTTGTTCGCTCCTAAAGGTCTCCCCTTCACATTTCTCAGAGGTTCAGCTCAAGGAGACACCACGATAATAAGGCTGACTCGGAATCCCTACTTCACAATGTCATTATGAGCTAGTATTTAAAATGAAAAATATAGATATATACGTATTACATCTAAAAGCATTACAAGGTTACAGGCTCGTCTCCGGGAATATTGAATGCTGCAGGAAAAGCAGCGCCTCCGCACGGAGAAGGAGGCAAAGGGGTAAAAAGGAGAGGAAAACCCTTTCTGAAACACAAGCTTGAAAAAAGCGTGTCGGGAGCAAGCACGCCGTTCATTTGCATTTCCAATGATCGGGACTAATCCTCGGCGTTTATATTTCCTTATTCCATCTCCTAATTACCTCCCTCCTCCGAGGGCGGTGGGGCGGGAGGGCGCTGCCCCAGTGCCATGGGCGATGGGCGTTGGGCCACGGGCAATGGGGCTGGGGCACACACCCCCAAGCCCAGCCTCGCCGCTGGGTCTGGAGCATCCTCCTGGGCAGCACGGCTTCATTTTGAAAGCCCTGCTCGGTACGACGCGGCCAGGCAAGCGTGAGACTGGGGCCGCACCGCAGCGTTAATATACGGACGTGCTCTATCTCTGACGAGCAAATTACGTTGCTAAACGCCTGCTCCAGACCGGTTACTAAACCGCCGCTTCGGCGTTATCCTAAAATTTGTTAATAGTGGCTCTTTCAAATAAATTATTAAGTGATAATGAAAAAAAAAGTCCCGCTTTGAATTTATATATATTTCAGGGGAGAATAATGTTTTATTTAAAATAGTTACAGCGCGCCTTTTGATTTAGAGTTTAAAGTAAATAATATTTGTACATCTAAAACATACTCAAGACAAATGAAAAGCCTCTAGATGCTTTTGTATGAGATGCTGAAGAGCTCTACAAACTTAAAAGCACAACCTCAATTAAGCCCATCTTCATCTGGAAAAAAAATTAGCAACTGAAAGCTGAATATATTAGATAATGCACACTTGCAGAAGAGCATTCTCTTAGCAAAAAATTCTTGATAACCAACCTAAAGCTGGCCTTAGAGTTGCTCAATGCTAATTTTGTTTGAAACTGTTTAACTAACTCTGAATAGATATCCATATTCAACAAAGACATAATTAATGGCAACCTTTTCTTCTGCTCAGAAGACATCATAACAAGCAGAAAAGTACAAAAAGATTTTTATAGTAACTAATTTAAGGACAAAGGGTTGACCTCTAGCATTTCATTAAATAAACTGAGCGAATAAAAGAAGAGTGACAGTATTCATCCTCGTTCAATTCAAGCAGCCAATTTCAAAATGCAAATCATAATCTGCAGATGTTGGAGCCTGATATATTTTTTTAAAATATCATTTGTTCAATTTAAAAACATCAGACATTTGAATTTTAAATAAAAATCAAACCCGATTTCCAGCCTCTGTTTTAGGCTGTGGCGCAGGGGAGGCCTGCGGGTTAGCCAGCCCCACGTCCCCCCCCGGCTACGCAGGTCCAGTTGTGTAAGCCATTCATTTCCTATATTATTCCCAAAACCTTTTAATGGAGGAGCTCTATTAAGCCATGAATGATTTCCGATGAGCACGGCCAGCAAGTGCTGATAGGTTGGCCATCGAGCACACTGGTGGCTGCATCCCACCTCGACACAGGGAGGTGTCCGTGGGCATCGCATCACGCTCCGGGATGCATCCTGTGCCCTTGGAAGCACAGATGTGTGTGCTCGTGCATCTGTCACACTCCAGCACACAGGGTTTTTTAGGGAGCAGCTTCGCCTGGGATCACCGCAGTGTTCACCGAGTGGCTCCAGCCCTGCCAGCCCCATGGGGACGTGGCCACACCTCTGGCTGTAAATCTGTGCCTTTGGCTCCAAATCTACAAGGTCTGTGATACTGTACACCCATACTCATGGTCTGCTTTGGCTTTTGTGTAAGAGTAAGCATTGTCCTGGACATGATACTCATAGAATCGTAGAATGGTTTGTGTTGGAAGGGACCTTGAAGATCATCTGGTTCCAACCCCTACCATGGGCTGGCTGCCCCCCACCAGCTCAGGCTGCCCAGGGCCCCATCCAGCCTGGCCTTGGGCATCTCCAGGGACGGGGCACCCATAGCTCCCTTGGCAGCAGTGCCAGGGCTTCACTACCTTAGATGTAAGGGTTCTTCCTTTTCCATTTCTGCATCACAACCTTCCAGGTTTACACATCTGTGGAGGACAACCCGCCGGAAATGCAATCACACACATTTGCAGAAATAACAAGCTTATTTTATGAAACTGCTCTGGGGTTTTGGATGAGCAGAGAGTACAGTGAGCACTGAGATACCGAGCCCCAGGTCTCCCCTGGCCTGGACTTGGCTGTGGGCTGCAGCACTGGGGTCAATTTCCCTCTTAACATAGGGAAAATAACCAAAATGTCCTTCACATGGGCACGAGCCAATGCTATGAGAGTTGCTCCGGAAGTAATGCCTCCTATTTTATGGTGTTGGCCCACAAAGTCAGAGGCAAATGTTGGTGGTATGGCAGTAGTGACTGAACCTTCCCATCAATATTCCATTACATTTTGTTGCTGTGTGACAGATGGCAGCAGAGAGGCAGTCTGACACCAAAATGTTTATGAAGCAAAGGTGTGGAACCGAGTTTCTCAATGTGGAAAAAATTGCACCCATCGACATTCATCAATGCTCGGTGAATGTTTATAAAGTCAGAACAGTGAATGTTAGGACAGTGAAAGTTAGACTGTGTGGGCAACATTTTCCTAGCAACAATGCCAATAGCAGCTCTGAGACGTTGGGTCACCTCCACTGGTGCAGATTTTTACAAGCACTGCAAGCAGGCTCTTGTTCACCACAGGTGAAAACGCACGGCTAATGGTGGTGACTGTGTTGAAAAATAGAGTTCTGTAGTTCAGAGTTTGCTCTATCAAGCCATGTCATTATGCTCTTTGTATCTGTTGCAGTTTCCATGGAAATAAACAGGAGGCATTACTTGCGGAGCAACCTACGTATGTTACAATGAGGGACAACAGCTATAAAAGCACATATACTAATCAAATTGCTGCTGCGCAGCAGTTGATGGTGGGTCCTGGCGCTAGGAGAAGAATTGAAATAATGGAAATAAATGACGGGAACGCCATCCTGGGGAAGAAATCCAAGCCTTGGCCGGCAGTCGACAGTGCTTCACCCAAACAGAGCGAAGCCGTCCTTGGCGTGCCGGCGGCTGCTGCTTGGTGCAACGCTGCGCATGGGGCTCTGCGGGGCAGGGAGGAGTGGGGCTGGCCCTGGCCCTGCGCAAACAGAGCCTGCAGCTGTCGGGGCAGGAGGAACGGTTTCCGGGCGCTGGGGGGATAAATGAGCTCATTCATGCAGACGTCAAGGGGACATTGTCTTCCGCCTTGAAAAAAATCCCAACAACCTATACATTAAGGTATCAATGAACAACAAACTCATTCTGCTATCACACAGGAAATCTGAAACAGAGGAGATGGCAAAACAAACTCGATTCATCTTCACCACACAGGAGAAAGAAAAAAAAATTGTTGTTGGGTGCCCTGACTGCAGCGTTCTTTGACCGGCGGCTTTGGCTCCCATGCCTCTCGAGCAGTGCTTAAAATGCAAGCCACACATGGAGAATTTTGTGCCGTGGCTTCAGTCGGGGTTGCTAACTTCTTAGATTGAGATCCTTTCCTCAGGTTTATCCTCTTCAGTGTCAATGTGGGCACAATACGTCTGTAGAGCACATTTAAAATCAGGCCGCAGATGCACATAATCTCTGTCTTCCTGCATTACAAACAGGAGACACGTAGGTTTCTTTCCGAAAAGGGAGAGGAATTATTTGCTTGAAGAAAAACAGAGCTTTTCATGTCCTCTTTGAAAATCTTCATCTATACATGTATATTTTTAAAAGGCCTCATTGGAGCTGGAATACCAGAACCTCATCCCAGAGCCCGGCAGCAGCACAGCCCCATGCCGAGAAACAAAGCCCACGTTGCCCTCATTCCTAAAATACCTATCCTCGGCTATTTCCCCCAGGTAAAATTAAAAGGAAATCAAATAAATTAAAAGAAGTGCAATGTGGGGTTTCTGCTACAGAAAATACATCTGTATATTTGGCAACCCTTGGCAACTCAGCCCACAGCAGGGGATTGGAGCTCAGGGATCTTTAAGAGTCCATCTATTCCAAGCCGTTGTGTGATTCTATGATTCCATGATTCATTTATTCCATGATTCCATGATTCTATTTGTTACACACGGCTGCAGGAAATGTTTGGTTTTCCCGGGAATGATCTGAAGTTCTTTTATTGGGGAAAGCAACGATGTGTAAATGAGTACGAGCTTGGAAAAGACCACTTGAAAGTGAAGATAACTGGGAAACACTGGGCACACTTGCGTCTGGAGGGGAATTCTTCCACAGCAGTGGGTGATTTCTGCCTGCACAGAAGCCCGAGCAGCCCTCAGAGAACAGGCGAGCACAGGGCATTAATGCGGATCACATCCCGGAGCACCACGCAGCCGGCCAGCAGCCCACCCCTCCCATCAGCTGCTGCCTTTCCAGCAGCCCAGCCCGCCTGTCTGTCCGCCTGTCTGTCTGTCTGCCCGTCCTGCTGCCCTGCGAGGCCACAGCCTGCTCCGCATGGGGCGTGCGCGGGGTCCAGCGCCGCGGTCCCTTCTTTGCACCCATGTCACGCTCACGCCACTACTGCTTCTCTGTGCTCGTTTGAACTGTCCCTCCCAATTAGCGGTAATAAGTGACTCTGTACAGATAAGCAAACGCAGCGTGTCCGTCCCCCCAGGAAATCCCCAGGGCAGAGCCCGGGGTGCTGCGTGCCTCGTGCCTGGCATTGGCTGCTGCCGCCGCGAGGCAAATTAATGACAAGCCGTGTGAAGGGCTTGCCTGAAATTATTTAATTCTGCCCAACTACCGAAGAATTGATTCCTCCCGGCATGAAAATATGTCCGAATCAATACGTGAAAGCTAAGAGCAAAAAAGACATGCTCTAGTCCCATTTATTTCATCCACTTTTTTGAGGAATGGCACATAATTTACTGGGGAGGAACGGCTCACCCTTTCCAGCACCAGGACTAATGACGAGCTGCGGGAAAGCTGCGCCTGCATCCATCTCCCAGCTGAGCATCACAATGTGGCAATGGGCAGGGGGATGCGGCAGTGAGGGGCAGGGCCTGCTGCAAACCTTGCATTCGGGTGAATGATCCTAAAGAAAAGGAGAAAGGGTTTCAAACTGAAAAGCCCAGGTGGCTTAGCCTGGTTTGTTCATATTGGCACACCCCAGGTATTTTTCCACACGTTCTGCAGGCAAATGCTTGCTCCAGGTCATTAAAGCATAGAATAAATATCCAGCACAAAATAAATGTTCAAAAAATATCCAGAAACTCAGTTCCAGCAGTGACATCTTGACCAGGAAACATGAAGGGATGAGAGCACAGGACCCAGGGGAATGGAGAAGTGCCACCACTGCATGCCACCTTGTCACAGCAGCATTGGAGATGCCCAAACCCAAAATCTGGCCAATTTTGGGGAAGGAGGCCATCGCTTTGCTGGGACCCAGCTGCAGCAGCGGAGGATGAGCAGCCTGGTAACCAGGCATCCAGAGCGATGCCATTTGCCACTCTCAGCACCAGGGATGCCGGCCCAGAGAAGGCAGCCCCTTCGTACCGCACAGCTGGCACGGCCAGGGCCAGGAACAGGAGCGGCCCTCAAGGGCTCCACATCCCCAGGCTCACCGTGGGCACAGGCAAGAAGAAAAGAGGCACTGTTGGCCCCATTTAGCAGATGAGAGACTGAATTGGGGAGATTAAGTCCTTGCCAGGGCAGGAGAGGGAGCCCAAGCCAAAGAGCAAAACAAAACCGGGCTTGAAGCAAGGCTTCTTGAACGTGAGCCCAGTTCCCTCTGATGGGGGGAGGAAAAAAAAGATAAAAAAGGAAACTTTCCATTCTGGCAGGGGCTGCAGCCCTGGCAGCATTGACAAGCTCAGGGCTGGCTTGGGAGAGCACGGCAGAGCAGGGCACAGGGATGCTCACAGCACAGCTGATGGGACTGGCTTAGGGAGAGTGGGTTTTCCTACATAAAAACCCTGGTTTTCTCCCTTCAGAATGGAAATACCCATGAGAAGTCAGTGCTCATGATAAATCCTGCATCCCCAGTGCAGGCTAGGGACTGATAGCCTTGTAGTCTGGAGCTCCCAACCTCACCACGGGGCAGCGGGACCAGGGCACCCTTCTCTTTGCTCCACATTAACAGGCACAAATCCCCACACGTGGCAGCGATGTAAACTAGTTTTATGACTCAATAAAATATTTGAAACAAAATAAATGGTTTTGTCAAACACTATATCTCCTCAAATAATAACGCACCGACTTAAAAAGAAAAACAACCGGCATTCATATTCTATTGCAAAGTTTATTTCCACTCCCAGAGGAGAGCCGAACGGGCATTGCAATTCTGAATTCAAATACTGTATAAGAATACAGTAACTATAGTTCTCAGAGGGTTTGTGCAAATGCCAGCAAAACAAACCCCAAATCAAATTTATTAGCTGGTGGAGATCTCTAACAATTTTACACAGTGACTGATAAAGCCGTCTGGGAATTCCTTTCAACATTAAGTGATTTAAGGCCCCTACAGAAACTTCATTGTCCGTTACAATATATAAAGAGTTTCTCAGTATCGAGTAATGCTACAACAGTGGCAATCAGGTTGTTTATTATTTCCAGCGCGTGTTTCCTTTAATCTGCAAAGCTTACCAGGAATCCTAATGTCTGGAGTCCTGGGGAGAACTATAAAGAGAGGAAGCGAAAATTAATTAAGGACCGCAGCCTGTGTTTTCAAGGAACTATCTGCGTTTTGATTGTAAGGTTGAGAAGCTCACTTGTGGTTGCAGGAAACAATTCCCATTTGATTGCGTTGCAGCCCTTGAGCACCCGCAGCCCGGCCACGCACGTGGGGACACGCTCCCAGCCTCCCACATTTGGGGCTCTCCCCTTGTTAAGATAGCAGAGGGGTGCCTACTCGATGGCTCGGCAAGCCCCAAGTCAGGGGATATTTTCTGATTGTCTCTGCTCTTGTCTAAACATCTCACAGAGCCGACAGACAGTTCTTCATTTCAATTAGGGGAATGCTGATCGTTAGCTAACTAATAAGGACCAATTTTCTGTCACAACTATTTCCTAATTAAATTCAAAACAGAGATTTCTCACCCAGATGGTCAGTGATGCTACAGATTTGTTTAAATTTGGAATCACAGTAACAAACTACTAATTAGGGTTTGTAAATACACCAATTCCCCCATGACTTAGTTGTTAGTAATGCATACAACTGGTTTATTAAAGCACTAATTGTGTCTGGCTTTGCTTGGGCCTAACACATAATCCACTTATCACATCCCGGTACCGACTCATTTTGAAGGGATTACGAAGGAAATCATAAATGAGGTCTTGCGGCCTGCTCCCCAGCACCGCTAATAGGGGTGGGCACGGGGTTCCGAGGCTCCCGGCCTTCTGCAGCCCATGGCCAGCCCCAGTCTACAGACTCAATGTGGGGAAGTCGGTGCCATTTGCATTCCAGCTTTGCCTGGTGGGCCATTGGCACAAGCCTTGGCCACTGTGACACCACAGAGGGGATCGTCAACCGCACCCAGTCCTGTGGCCCACAGCACCCACACATCCCACCCTTGCTCCATCCAAAATCACCCCAAATGGGCTTTGATGGAAATGTTCGTTATCACGAGTGTTAATTCGCTGCACGGCCCGGCCGGGCCTCGCAGGCTGAGCACCCCTCGAGTGCGCATGAAGTAGGAAATAAATGATAGATAACGGTGAATTGTGAGGTTATGTAAACAGCGAGGGGGGGTTGGAGGAATCCTATTAAACCATAAAAGAAAAGCACGGATGGTTTATCACATCACTAAGACCCAAGAATGCATTAATAAATAGAATAATAGATAATGAACCACGGAGTACAAGGCTAAACTATCTTCTATTGTGAGGATCCTGTGACAGTATAAACAATGGCGGGGAAAAAAACCTTTGTTGGTCTGTCACCACGGCCGCATAGTGTATCTTTTATAACCTATTTTAATGAGAATTCACAGCACCTATCTGTTATTCTCTGCCCAAATCCCTCATTTTCCTCCCTCTTGAATGCAAATTCCCATGCTCTGCTCTTCCTTCACCATGACTTCCCATGTTAAACTTGGGGCTTCAATAGCCTTTCAGCCACAGCAAAAACAAGTTTCAGCTTCTGCTTTCATATTTCTAAGGGGTTACTAGGATGTTAACAAAAGCGTTCTTTACTGCTAAGGAGGTGTACCTCTCAGCACTCATCCATCCTTCGCTTTTTATCTACCAGGAGCATGCATAACCAGATATGTCTGATTTGGTCCTCAGTGAGGATGCCCACAGATGAGCCTGCAAGAGGAAACCTCCATCAAAGCTGCAGGCACTCTTGCTGCTTCCCAGCATCTTGCAGGTAACACTGAGGATTGTTGGAGGGACTTAGAATCAATGCAAGGGGCAGTACTCTCTTTGTGGACAGTGCTGAGACTCTCTAACCCTTTATTTTCATTGCTCTGACATAGTTATCCAGGATAGGAATAGATACCCAGGATACGTGCACTGTAGATTGCTTTTATTTTTACTGTAGTGTTGTTAGGTGCAGAGGGCTAAGGATATAGGGATGACCACAAGCTCTGCTGCAGTAAAAACCCTCAGTCTTGCCTCTACCAGGGACAGAAATATCGATAAAGATTTCCCTTTAAGAAATGCAGAGATGTTTTGGCTACTTGCAACACATCTACTTTCAGACTTACATTGGTAGCTATTTCTAACTCGTTGTTCTTCACATTTAACAGCAGATGGGTTGCAAGCAGCCAGGAAAAGCCAGATGGCTGCTGACTCGGTCCTTACACTGCAATAGTGAATTAGAAACTTGAACACAAAACAGTCAGTAACTGGGGTTTGCTTTTTGACTCACCTCACCTGAATTCCCAGCAACGCAATGCTCGTTCCAGGTCTGTCCCTGCACACTCCCACCAGATGTGGCCGCCTCCCAGGAGCTCTGGGCTCTTTGTCACCTCGCCTCTCATTTGCTGTGCCCCACATCAGGTACAGAAGGGTGCCCAAGGCAGCCTGGGCTCGGATGCAGGAGCAGCACCCAGACTCACACTCCACAACAGAGAAGACAGCCCTGCACTCAGCAGGCTCTGGAAATAAGTGGAAATCAAGTTTGCCACTTTGTCCCCCTTTCAATATCTAGCTTTGATCAAAGTCCTTGGCTACTTGAGTGCTTGTTGACTTAATGTGGTAATGAGAAATACCCTTAAGCGAGGTGATTTCAGTGCCCACTCCTGGAAAAGGAGATGCAGGAGAAGCCTCCCTGATCTGTGAGCTAGAGGCAGCGCAGCAGAGACCCAGCTGCAGCTGCTGGTGCTTCTCAGACAGGGGATGTGGCTGTGTCCCCCTGCTGTCCTCCAAGCTCAAGGGCTGACTGGTTGCAGCTCTGGCTGCAGTGCTTTGGAGAGCTCACAGGACCTGCCTTTACAGTGCAGACCTACAAGAATTTATGGGCACAACATGTCTGTGTCCCCTGCAGGTCACAGAGGACACATGCCCTGGGCTGCGGAGGAGTGCACAGATAATTTGCATGCTTCCTCAGAAGAAACCCACATCGTGGCTCCTAGATGTAGGAGTTTGAAATCCAGACTCATTTTTTACTCCCATGTACACAGATGGGAAAAGGAAGCAGGTAGGCACAGGCGAGGTTTCCCCAGGGAGGCATCTGGCAATCAGCTTTATCAAAAGGAAAAGCAGTTCCAGCGCTTTAGCAGCATTATGATTTGCAGCACAGAGCAGGACTGGTGATTCCATCACGTAGCTTGTCCTCCAGGAGGGGTCTCTTTTCTACCTCAATACACGAAACCAGCATATTACTTCCACACCGATGGTGGGAAGCTGAAGAAAGTTTATTCTGGAAGAGACGGCATACTACAGCCTACACAAGGGACATATGCAAAGGAATAAATGCCACTGTGAGGGACGTGCCCGGACAGGGGGGTGGCCTGAGAAGCAGCCAGTTCCTGGCCACCTCCAGTGGCCCAGCTGCTGCACGGCAGGTGCTGTGAGCACTGCTTCCTCCTCCTCACCTCGTCCTTTGCCTCCAGTTCATGGCTGAAGGGGCCAGCCCCACCCCCAGGAGATGGGCAGGCATTCTGCTTCATCACGTCTACGACCCCAGAGCAGTGAAACGAGGTGGGAGGGAGGGAAGAGTCTGGGAGCCTTGATGAAAACATCAAGCCCCAAGAAAAGTAAAAATTCTTAAACTGACAGGGAGCAGCTCAGCCAATTACGGTTTTAATTCCACTTGTTATGCACAGTCGGTCAATAAATTCTGCACCAAGCAGCTGCTCTAATTCTTAAGCCCATTAAGCCCTACATCTGATAGGCGGGAGGGAGGGGCTGCCGGGGTGCCCATACGGCACTCCTTGAGATATGAAACATTTCCTCTCATGCATCTGGGTCATCTGCACCCAGCCCCACTCCTGGCGGGTATTTTATGAAGCTGGCAAATCAGAATTTGTATAAATATACGTGCCAGAGACAAACACATCACATACGGAGGGGATGAATAGGTAAGTGAATTAGATGTGCTGAAGGATTTTGTTAATGCTATGATAAAGGAGGAGAGAAGAGCCCCAGGTGTGTTTGCCACCAGGAGATGCCAGTTCCCACCCTGGACACCTCATCCCTGACCCAACTGCAGCACAGGATGCAGAGCTGAACTGGAGATGGTTTCAGTACACAATTCATCTGATCCATTCAGGCTCTTGTTTTTTATGGCTGAGCTGGCCCATGCCCTGGAAGATCCTATTTCCATCCTTTCCCAGTAAAGAGCAGTGGGGGCAGTCCACCACCTGCAGCCATCTCAGGACAGACATCTGTGCTTGGCCAAGCCAGTTCTCCCCTACAGCTCTCATGCACTGCCCAGCTTTGCCCATTCAGCCTCCCAGGAGCAGGGTCCACATGCAAGGAGCCTGCCCTCTTACTCCCCAGCCCACCTCTGTCATGGTGAAGCAATTGTACAATGCAGGGAATAGAGGATGGGGGAGGAAACCACTAACAACTCTGTGTGAAGGTCCACCACCACCAGGCACACTGCAGAAATCATCCCCAAAGAGCATTGCCTTTGGAGCCGTAGAAAAACCATGGGAAGCATCTCAAGCACCAGCGAAGCATGGGACACTGCTTGGGAAGTCTGGTTCGTGGGAACAGGATTTTGGTGGCTGACCCAAGGTACATACAGGCAGGAAAAGTTGATCAGATGAAAGAAGACAGGAAACCATGATGGAGCATGCAAGTCAAGCCCAAAGGAGACCAGATTGGAGGCAGCAGGGGACCAGGAGCTGCCACCACCATTCCCAGAACAGAGAGGCAGATGGCTTCAGCAGTGGCACTGGGCTGACTGCGGAGATGGAAGGCAGAAGAGAAAGAGAATAGATCAGGAGTGGGAAAACGTTTGGCTGCTGAGACAATTTTGCTGATTAACTGGCAACCAGCTAACATGTTTATTACAAAGTTACTGCATGGTCAAGACAAAAATTGGCACCAGGACAATTTCTATTCCTTCTGAAACCCACTTCTTCCATGCCAGAAGAGGGAAGAGCCCTGGAGACCGTTCCCTTTGATGGGAACTGGGACCTCAGTATTTCCAGAGCTCACACCTTGCTTCTGGGATCCAGACAAGCTGTCCCATTTATAGCTCTGTTCAGCCCTTACTAATCTCAGAAGAACTTGAAAGATAAAATGCAGGACTAATGCACTGAGCCGAGATTGATCATTTATTCCTAGTTTAGATAAAAATTGAGAAATAAACTAGCCACTGTAAATTAGCACTGCAGGAAGAAGTCATCATAGAATCACAAAATGATTTGAATTGGAAGGGACACTTAAAGGCCATCCAACCCCCTGCACTCAACAGGGACACCCACAGCTCCATCAGGTGCTCAGAGCCTCGTCCAGCCTGAGTTTTGTGGTATTCTACTGCTACAGATCGGAACGGGTCCGTCTCTGCTTCTGCTCTGTATACAGCTCCCTGATGGAGGTGTAGATATCCCTGTTCTGTGCAGGGGAGCTGGACTGGATGGTCTTTAAGAGTCCCTTCTAAGTCAGAAGGTTCTGTGACACCTCTGGCATCTAAGCCTAGATCAGAGTTCCTAAACTTTGAAGTACGCCTCTAAGTCCTCACCACCAGACATCAGTTGTAAAAAGGAGCTTGTAAATTAGCACTGAGCGTATTGCCCTGGGAAATCAAGGTTTCCTGATGATTGCTGCCAGCGCAGGGGTACTGAGAGCCTGCAGCAGCCATCAGCCTCAGGAAAGCTGCTCTCCAACCCACTCCACGCAGTTAATGAGATTCACTGTAATTAGCTCTGTAAGAGATGTGAAACTAATAAATGAAACTCGCCGCTCAATCAGCAAATAATTATTTTTCTGCTTTCTTCTTTTTGGTTTTCAGCTTGCCAGAGTAAGCATTGATTTTCTGCCTGAAGTGAGGTTGCGCACGCCCACCCTGCTGCAGCGTGGGGACTCTGACACAGCTTGGGGTGCTGCAAGCTTGGGTACAGCCCCAGGAAAGCTTCCAGGCCTCATCAATCTGATGGAGGTGTGCACATGGCTGGGGATGGAGTGCAGGAGCATCGCTCCCTGCTGGAGCTTCCAGCCCCATGCCATGCCCCTGGGCAGCTTTCTGCAAGTTCCTCACGCCTCCTGTACACAACGCAAGCTTTCTGGTGATCGTGCAGGCCACCAGGAGCTGCCCCAAGGAAATCAGAAGTCATCGCAATAGAGGCACCAAGCAACTTGCCAACAGCATCTGCCCCTCAAGGAACCACCAGGAGCAGAGAGCATCTTAACTAAATGGGACCAAGAAATTCTTTTGAAGTTCTGAAGAAAACAGTCAAACAATTATCGAGGACAGCTCAAATGCATCTGTGCTCTCGCTGTATAATATTCACGTGGTATTCCATTGTTGTTGATTATGACAAACGAAGCCAGAGATCAAAAGGAACAATAGCTTGTACTCAAGGATATCTGTATAATAGTTTTCCCGAAGGATGTTCGTGTAGGTGAGGAAGGAGTGAAGCATTGTTTCATCAAATGGTAATTTCCCTGCATCTCAAAGGACGAATCCCATTTGCTAGTCAGGGGCATAATTCAATTAAGGGGGAGAGGGAGTAGCGTCTCTTTGACTGGGATGCTGCAAATCACACTGAGGAGGAAAATGCCATTTGGTCTTGACATTATGATTTATTCCCTACTCAGTATCTTGCAATTCCTACAAGATAAGCCAAGACTAGAAATTACTGTATGTATATGGGGACTGTGTGTCTGATCCTCTTTATATTCTCTTCTTGACTTTGGCACTGTGCATCCCAGCCTTATCTCTTAAGAGGTCAGCAACGCAAACAGTGATACTTCCAGCAGCAGGGGGATGCGTGAGCCCACCCAAGGGCTCGCAGTGGATCCTTGAGCAGCACTTCTTATATTTAGAGGGATTTTTAGTTAATTGACTATCTGCCCTGTAACAATTTGCTTTAAGGAGCTCAAGATCTACCTCTTCTCATCATCAGGAGCACCATCTTCCTTTCCAGGCCCTTGCTCATGCTGCAGATTCCCAAGCAAACAGGTAGGCATCTCGCAGAAGGAGCCAATTAAAATATCTGTAGCACCACTGCACGGCCCTGCAATCTTCCGCAACTGGGTCAGAAAGCTGCATGGCTAAAAACCAGTCCTTTCTGAACTGGTTACATTTTTCTTTTACTTATCTCCCTTCACTCTTCCTCCCCATAATGCACTCAGATTATCATAACTATGTCAGCACTTCACATCGGTCTCCTTCCTCCCTCCTCGCCTCAGACCTTTCTGGAGAGTGTGTGGCTGTGTGCCTGATTCACAGTGCCCTCTCCACGCTTATTATCTTGTAAGAGCACTAAGAAATTCACCACCCAGTGCTTCCCAGATTCAGGGAGGCTGCGTGCCGCCCCAGGAGAAGTGCGGAAGAGGCGATGTTGCAGAGGGTGCTGAGCCTCACACCTCACCCCACGGCTGCTGTGTGTTCCTGGGGTCTGCGGCGATGAACTCCCAGAGCCCAAGACTTCGAGGATGGAGTTGCTTCAAGTTTTATGCCTGCACTGGAAGTTAATGTAAATTCAAGAACAAAGGCATTCATATTTGTCCTTGCATGTCAAGGATTACTACTACTGGAAGTGTTTTCTATTATCAGCTTGTCACTTTCTCAGCTCTTTAATCTCCTCTGCCCGCTCAATGCCTTTCCCACCACAGCCCCGGACCTTCCCCCCGTCCCTTTCCCAGTGGGAAGCCGGAGCCCGGCGCGATGCCCCCAGTGCAACAGCCCCCGAGCGCGGCCGCCCATGTCCCGGCGCAGCCCACACAAGGCAGGCAGAGCGGCGAAGGCAAGGCACGCTCGCACCCCTGAAAGAGCGAGGACGGTGGTCCATTCAGATCCCTAACGAGATCATTACCGCTAACTAAATACAAACCTGACCCTGTGACCCCCTGGGAAATCGGGCGGCCCCGCGCCAGGCATTCACCAGCCGCCTGCCCGCGGCCCCGCTCCCCCCAGCACTCTGCATCAAAGCCGACCCCACAGCCCCAGGCCTGCTGCGGGACCACCGGGGAGGGAGGCTGCAGCCTGCTCCCCCCAGCAGCCTGAATCCCCCTTAATCCCCCAGACCCGCCACCGCACCCCAAAGGGGAGGGGATGGGGGGCACAGGGCTTGGTGCCCATCAGGTGGCACCTGCACTGGGAGACATACCCCCAAGGAGGCACTCAGCATCACGCCTGTGCCCTGCAGCCCCACGAGCTGCTCTGAAACCCCAGCCATGGGATCAAGCATAGACAGGACAATGGGAAATAATTTCAAACTAAAAGAGGGGAAATTTAGGCTGGATATAATTAAACATTTGTTTCTTTTTTTTTTTTTTTTACTGTAAGGGCAGTGAGGCACTGGCACAGATTGCCCAGAGAGGTGGTGGTGCCCCGTCCCTGCAGACAGCCAAGGTCAGGCTGGACGGAGCTGTGAGCACTGATGGAGCTGTGGGTGTCCCCGTGCGTTGCAGAGCAGTTGGATGGGATGGCCTTTAAGGGTCCCTTCCAGCTCAAACCCTTCTGTGATTTCAAGCTTTGCAACAAGCCTGCAAAGCATCCCAGGAGCAAAACTTGCCAGAATTAATTGAAATATCTCCCAATCAAGATTTTTGATAGAAACACAGATATCTAGAAACGCAATCAGATACCAGCACTGTAGATCAAAAAATTCAGCATTACAGTAGTCTTTTCCCCATTCCCAAACACCTTCACAAGATTAATCTCTTCCCTTTTTAACAGCATTTACACTGTGCACTAATGCTACGAGCAGAGGAAAGCAAAAAACCCCACGCCACCAGTTTCAAGGCGCCTCGAGGCGTTGGGGAACATGGGCAACGATGTCACGCGCTGACGGGTAGTGACAACCGAGAGCTGTCACATTACTCAGCACCGCGGCACAAACGAGCATTATTTGCCCATCAGCCCCTGAAAGCCACCATCAACAGCGGCTTCGACCTGGGGAAGTGACAGGCGACATTTAACACGCTGCTTGGGAAGATGAAGTCACCAGCCGGCGTCGTTATCTCGGCGTGAAAGAAAGCAGCTCGGTCTTTAAACCTTCAGCTGTGAAATTCGGCGCTGTCCCCCGGCTCACACGGGGAAACCTCCCTGCAACTATTATCGGAGCGCAAACTGATGGTGGAATTTGCAAAAATTAATAGCGTTCAGCCCGCTGGTTTCCGTGGTAACGGTGACAACAACCCCGCCGCCCGCGACAAGGTCTCTCAAGCATTTCACACAGTACTTATCCATTTTCTTGCTCTCACCTCGCTCTCACCTTTACTTTCCGCACAGAAAGCAACACAATCCACCGCCACTAAAGACCGGGCTGAGAGTCAGATTAAAATTATCCCTGTTTGCCCTGACCTCTTTTCTCTGCAGGTGAGAGTGTCCCCATTCAGCAGCTAAATGAAGCAGAAATGATGGAGTGTTTGTTTTCCCTGACTTTTCCTCAGCTTGCCAGTAAATTTACAGCCACGAATATGAAGTGTTAATTTAATGTTCCCACTGAGCATCTCATTGTCAACAAAGGCTTCAAACCATAAGAGAGGAAAAGGTTAGCTCATGCAGAAAATGACCCTTATGGTTTGATTGTCTTCTGGTCCAGACTCGCGGCAAGCAAAAAGCTAAGGGCTTTGACTTCCAGCTAAATGCATTTGATGGCAATAAATGGAGCCTCTCTACCTCCGTGCGCAGGAAGAATCACCTGTAATGCTCACTTACTTGTCCGTGCAGGCAATCTCCGCACCACCAAGAGGGAAGAGGGCCCCCGCTTCCCCTCCGATGCCTAATTTGACAGCGCCAAAAAGTTAAACCCTTCATTATTCCAAACTTAAACAGGATGGACTCGCTCTCCGAAGATTACAACGAGACGTTAATGGTGGCATGAAGCATGAAATTGCTTTCTTCACCTGGTTCTTCAAGGCCTCAGCTACGGCGAGGCACAAAACGCGTTGTGCGGTGAGGAGACGTGCAAGAAAAAAACTAGGGCTTCAGTAATCCAAAGCCTTTTTGGAATTATTATTTTTGTGTGTGTGTGGCAGAGTAAATATGCAGAAGGCTTTCTCCCCATCACACTTAATTCCTTCATCCTGCGTCTGGTTAAAGGGGCTCATTACGGGCTGGAACGAGTATGTACTGAACTGTTCTTCAGTGAGCAAACGGGGCAACAGCACGGGGTCGACGGGACATGTTCTGCTAAAGTAACCCACTTTGATACCTTTATATCTTTAGAAAGAAAATAAACCCTGATGGGATTGTGAAATTACAAGCACAAAAAAAATTCAACTCAAATATCAGTGTTTTTTTTTTTTTTTTCTGACTGCTAAAACTAAGCTTGGAAGCAAGATGGAGATAAACATGCATGCTCAACAGAGTTCAATGAGAGCACAAGGTAATTCAATGATTTTTGTAACTTGCAACTCTACTAATTAAGTTGGCAATTGCACATTCTGAGTATGACCACACCAGCATCCTTTAAAAAAATTAAGAATGTTTCTAATCTACTAAAGTCATCCATCACGTTAATTGATCTTCTGCTCGTTTGGAACCTGTGTGTGCCAGGCTGTGAATATGCACGTGGCAGCACCTCCAACCTACTGCTCGGGACCTGCGGGCTGTTCGATGCGCCAGGCACTTCAATGCACGTTAACGTATCCAGCAATGCCTCGCAGCTGACTGAACCAGAAAAGCCTGAAAGCAAATCAAGAGCATACAGGAAAAAAAACAGCCTGCTTTTGTTCTCCCTGTTCATACAGTGCTCCCATTCATTCGGCAATGAAAATCCCCTCCGATTAACATTAGGTATGGGCTGAACCAAAACCCCAGAGCACCGCGGGCTCTAGGTGCCAAGCAGGGTGGCACGGTGGCACCAACGAAATGGAATCCAGACAGATCCTCCCGCAACCAGAACTGATGGAAACAAAAATCCAGTGCTGCCTTAGGTGGCTTTCTGGAATTAAGGCTTTTTTTAAAGCCTTAGCTTTGCTGCATTTGTAGTTTTGGTAACGAAAGGAACACAAAGCTTCCACCAGTGGGTAGAAATGGAAACCTGAACACCGCAACCCCACTCAGAAACTATTAACTGACATTCATAAGAACTGATTTTCCATAAGCATAGAACATGCAGGTAAGTTTTGAAAGGCCCGTATTCAGTGACTTCTTAATCTGTTTCAAAGCCATTTGAACTGCCATCATTTTGACTTTCATACAAGGGTCCCACCAAGGACCTGGATTTGGAAAATAAATCTGTTTGTCCAAACAACACGATGCTTGAGCCCTGGGAAAACGTAGCTGGTTCCAAATGGCTGGTGGGTCTCATTGGGGCATCCAAACGCTCACAAATAGCAGTGAAAACTCAATTCAAAGAGTCCCTTTTAATTTTATTTCCTTCATGGGAAATAGAATGAAATATCAATATAATACACAGATAGAGAATTATACACATGGAATGCGTCCCCTTCAGTTTTCTAAGTGCCTGTAAGACATACAAGCACACGTTTGAAGGGAGACAACTGCTTTTAGTTACAGATGTATTATTCAGTGTGTGCTTAGACCCGTTTAGAAACGCCATGCTAGAGTTCACTAACATTATACACAAAAATATCCTGCCTTTGGTAATCATTTGCCGGTCACATTGTCAGCTAACAATAGTCATTTTGAAAGCAGCAATTCATTCTCTCCAGTCCTTTCTTAACACAATTTCCAGCCTGCAATTTAGGTGATAGGAAAATTACAACCTTGGTGCACTGTACTATGTGATATAAATGTTGTTGCAATTAAGCCAATGAAGAAAAATCCCAGAAAACAAAGATGTTTCGTTCACATTTTCTCCTTATTCTTCCCCCAAAACTCGAGCGGCTGTCAGAAGGCAGGAAAGGAAGAGGCACTGCCATTGGCAGAAGATGCCTGTGAATAGCAGAGCCCAGAAGCAGCACAAAAACATGGCACAGTGTTTGTTTTCCTTCCCGCTCACGAATAAGTTGCCTGCCTGCTGCACACACCAGTGCAAGCAGGTGCTGCATGAATAACGGGAAGCCCAGCCAGGGCCTGCCTGGCCCCATCCAGCCCTGGGATTCCCCGGTGCAGATTTCCCATCAGCAGCACTGGAGTATTTTGCTCCTCTTTCAGCAGCCACTCAGAGCTTCTTTTCCAGCCACAGCCCCAAATTTCTCCCTCTTTACTCTTCCTCTTGCTTTACTCTTGCAATGGCCACAGCGATCCTTGTCCTTACTATGTAGATTTTCAGGTTGCGCACCGATAAACCATTTCTCCAATATTCTTTCACCCTCTATTTCTTACAATTTCCTTAAACAGATCTGTGGAAACCCTTTGATACTGACACAGCAGCACAGCGTTCCTGTAAATAGATGGGGAGGAAAAAGTAACAAGCAGCATGCAACTCTGTGTGTACACCAGTCCCATGCTCACCGGCTCAGAGCTGGTTTCTGATACAGGCACACGGGGGACAGAGCAATGGAATGGTACTTTCTCCTGGAGCAGCGAAATACAACCTCAAAGTGAGCAAAACAGCAAAGGGAAATAAAGTCCTACAAACTGACAGCAATACTTGAGATTACATGGCATACAAACGTTACCACCCATTGCAGAGCAAGTCTTTTCGTGCCATCTAGGCAGGGCTGGCTTCCTACCTCTAACAGCCCAGAAGGACGTGGATGTAATGGGTCATCCTTCAAGCCCCTGTTTGGCGTAGGGAACTATGCCCCAACCAACATCTGAGATTGTAAAACTTCCCAAGAAATCCCAGATGTCAGTCTGGAGCAAGCATATTGTCAATGGGACAGTTTTGGACCACTTGTTTCCTTCCACCCCAGAGTCACACAAACAGGGAGCATATTCTTGTGTGGTACCCTCCACATCAAAGTCCATCAACTATTTTTAACCCCTTGTAGCCAACGTGATGCAGAACAGCCCTGCCAATTCTGTCGCTTTCTAAATTAAGGTAGGTAAATGAATGACAATCTGGGTTAAATGTCTACTATAAAGCTAACCTACACACAGGGATGGTTTAATTGCTGTAGGTTTAACTGCCACAGCAGCTTAGGCAAGTGAGCTGGATTGCACTGAGCACAGATGAGAATGGACAAGACCGGGATTTCAAGCACTTTCTTCCAAGCTCCAGCTATTCACAGTGTGTCCAGAGACACAAGGAGCGTTATGCACTGAGCTTCCAAAAACCTCGGATAAAATAAAGATCTCACCGAAGTATTCTTACCAGTAAGAACACTCATGGAAGTATGATGTGTGGTTTGCTTGCAAACAGCTTTTCTTCAAAGATCTCAGCCTGGTGTCAGTGTTCAGTTACGGGAACATAGTTATATTAAGCTGCTGTTCATTGTTTCTGAAGAGAAGAGCCCTTGCATTCCTCATTTACTCCACGGTGCTGTTACAGGTAGCAACTCATCTTTTTATACACTGAACTGTGTCCATGAAAACACATTACCTTTAAGTGTGCACTGGAGAACCACATGCAACATTGAGTGTATGCTATAGCCCACCTCACGCTTGCACTTACATCAGTTTCTTGTCATAGACCTCTGAGCATTTTGCAGAACAACATCCCTACCATCATTTTCAACCCACACAAAGCTGGAGACCCAGACAGGATGATGAGGCCCTGGCACCGCTGCCGTGAGAGCAGTGGGTGCCCCATCCCTGGAGGTGCCCAAGGCCAGGCTGGATGGGGCCCTGGGCAGCCTGAGCTGGTGGGGGGCAGCCAGACCATGGTAGGCATTGGGGCTTGACGATCATTAAGGTCCCTTCCAACCTAGGCCATTCACAGGTCCTGAGGAAGAGCCACAGCCTCTATGTGGAGTTCTTGCCCAAATCTTGGCTTTCTGCAAGAGTTTTTTTCCTCTTGCTAAGCACAGTGGGCTTTGACATTCACCCTGCTGCTTAAGTCAGGCCACATACTCATGTTCACGCATCACTGGACTGAGAAGTGCCAGATACCAGCTGCCTGCCCCAGCTAAGGACCTCAGCCCCAGACCAGGGGGACTGCACTCAGGAGAACCCATGGGAGTTGTCCCCACCGCAGCCATGTGGGAGATGGAGAAAGCCCCTCACGGAGCTGGAGCAGGCAGCTGGAAGCACATGCCATTCACTCTGCTCGTGCCTGGATGCTCCCGAGCTCCTCGAAAGTGCTTTTCTGCCATGTGCCCACCCAGCGGAGGGAAATGAGGCACTTTGTAGGCGGCCGTCAGCGCTGCCGTGACACCCCGCGCCGTGGCCACACGCCTGTAATGGCTTTCTCAAATGTGTTGCCATGCTCAGCTGATTAGTTGTGGGTGATCTGAAATGTCAGACTATTAGCCTTGACAACTACTGCCAAGGTTACTATCGGCTGGAAATATCTTTTTCATAATGCAACTGTTTGTAAATGGAAAAGGTGATGCTTAAAATACAAAGCAGTAATAAGCATGAATTACTGAAACAAAACAGAAAAAGCCTTTTGTTTTCATTTGCCCTTTCCAAGGCATGTCCTGCCTGGTTCCTGAAGAGATCAAGTTCTTGCAAGGACACTTGCAATATTGCAACTAGAACAGCACAACCATTAAAGACAACAGAAAGCCTCCTAATTGAGAGTCATAGAATCACTATGGTGGAAAATTCCACTAAGATCACGCAGTCCAACCCCAGCCCACACCCACCGTGCCCACTGACCACATCCCTCAGTGCCACATCCCTATGGCTCTGAACACCTCCAAGGACGGTGACCCCACCACTCCCTGGGCAGCCTGTGCCAGTGCCTCACCGCTCTGTCTGAGAAGGAATTGTTCCTAACACCCAACCTGAACCTCCCCTGGCCCAACTTAAAGCCATCCCCTCTCACCCTATTGCTGTTACCTGGGAGAAGCAGCCGACCCCTACCTCGCCACAACCTCCTTTCAGGTCACTGTAGAGAGCAATGAGGTCTCTTTAACCCATGGCTGCCAACGCGTCCATCCCATGGTGGCTCAGTAGCCTCTGTTCAGATGCTTCCCCACCCCATCTGAGGCTGTGGGGTTACCAGGCAGGACAGACAGCTCTGTAGAGGAGACCAGGACTTGTCACAGCACCCAGCTTGGAGACCAGCACCTGCTGTGGTCCAGGGTAGACATGCTTTACTCAAGTTGTTTCTTCTGAAATGGGCATTTACTGAGATGGCCACGTCTCCTCTTGCTATTAGCAATTAAGAGATGATTTGAAAATATTCCCAGCTAAAAAAATGAATCATGCTGCATTTACCTACTGTTATGAATGACATTTCTTATGATTTCTTGGAAAAACATTAATTTGAAAAATAGTTTTATACTTCATGCCAGTGCCACAGCAGGCAATAATCACTGCGTTTCAAACTCTGAGCAAGATTCCAATACAGGGAAAAAATTAAACAAGGATAAGAGCAAGAAACCGTTAATGATCAAAAATGTTTTACTGCAGGTTCAACAACAAAGTCCAGAGGAGATAAGTCTGTGTGTACCGACATCATATAAGAAAGTGATTATTCAGCCATTCATGGGAACAGAGCCATTGATTCAAGTAACAAAGAACACTATATAAACTGCAGTGGTTCTGCTCATTTTTAGCCTGGGAAAATTGATTTTCTTAAATTTTCCCTTGAACCTGCAGTAGGGTTTAATCTGAACCTAAAGGAGCCTTTTAAGAACTCCTATAAATTAAAAATCTCTCTCTTTATTTTGCACATTTTTCGTTCCTGCTGTTAGAGCAGAAAGTAGAGAAACAGAGGAGGAAAAGGTGGAAGGAAGCGATAATCATAGTTTGTGGCTGCATTACAGGCTATATTTGTTTATGTACATTAAAAATAACCTTTAAACGCTGAACACAAGTGACGCAAAATCTAAGACAGCCAGCTTAATTCTACAGCAAGACTTAATGATTAAAATTTGGCAGGAAAAAGAGAGCCCAAAGCTGCAGGAGTACAGTAAATAAGAGCAATGGCCAGCAAGCCATCTTCTCATCCTCCAGATGTGTTTGGCTTCAAAACAGGCAGGGAGCGGCCTACAGCTCCCACACAGGGCCTGCAGCTCCTCACAGGGAGCAGGGGGCAGCGACAGGGCCTGAGGGAACGGCATGGAGCTGTGCCAGGGGAGGGGCAGCTGGGGGTGAGGGAAAGGCTCTGCCCCACAGGGCGGTGGGCATGGCACAGGCTGCCCAGGGCAGTGGGCACAGCCCCAGTGCCGGAGCTCAGGGAGCTCTGAGACACTGCTCTCAGACATTGGGGGTGGGGGTGCTGTGTGTGTCTGGGCGTTGGGCTCAATGGTCCCTGCGGGTCCCTTCAGAAGAGCCCCCCATCCCACCCTCATCAGCCACCTGCCTATTGCTGCGTGTGGTGCAGAGGAGCCCAGCAGCACGCCCTGCTGGAGCCACAGCCAAGCCTGTTGGTGCCTGTGCCCAGCCCGTGCCGGATGGGAGCAGCTAGCAGCACGCTCCCACCTTTGCAGATCCCCTGGAAAACATCAGCGCGCAGGCTGGGAAGTGCAGCACCATCATACATTTACATCGCTGTTTTCCCCTCATAAAGGCAGCAAATGACCCTTTATTCAAACAACAATTTCTGAGGCAAAAACAAAACAAAAACTGGCACCATCAGAAGATCTGTGGTAGCAGAGATGGATGATTTGTTATTTAAGCAGCGGCCAGCCCTGTGTGCTATGCAAACAAAACCCGCGCTCTGTGTTCTCGCAAGCCTCCTGCTGACTTCGCAACTCATTTTGTTAGCAAGGAGAACACACTGGGCTGACATCAATGAGACCAGAGACGTTTGTTCATAACTTTGTAACAAACATTGATCAATCGATTTTTGTCTGTGGGGGGAGGGAAGAGCCCGCAAACAACACAAAACATATGGGTAGATGTTTTTTAATGGCACAAAGGGCAATTAGGCACCCAACCTCCCACTGAAATTAGGATCCTTACTGTCCTCTCTGCTTTTAAAAGTCTTCTCCTTTTGCTCAGTTGAAACAAAATTTACCACTAAGTCTCCAGAGAAGAAAAATTGGTTGCAACCAAAAGAATGGTTAGAGGGCCTTCAAACGGCATTTCTGAGTGTGGAAGAAAAAGAAGAGATAGGTAAAGGCTGCTTTCAAAATGAGGGAAAGCCTATCCCACATGAACTGCTCCTGTAAGCACATTAGAGTAAAAACGCCAAAAATACAACAAAATTAATTAGCTACCAAAAATTAAGTATTCTGCAAATACTGAAGCATGCGCATATATACTCACACAGATACACCCCTCAAACAGCAACACCCATTCCCTTGGCTGTTTTCACCGCAGCAATGTTGTCAGACCATGTGGAAGATATCACAAGGCAGACCCTGCCCCAGAAGGACTCTTTTGGAAGGGTAGTCCAAAAAAGTGTTCAGAGGGTCAGTGCAGAACCAATGGAATTGTTCTGCGTTGTATACCAGGTCAGGCCAGTGGTCCTCTCACCTTCAATTGACTTCCATTCATGTAAGATACATACGCGTTTCCCCTGTGAAATTGCAAGCTGCAAGCTGTCAAGATGATGGCTACTAACAGCATACTCACTGCTGCGCGGGGGACTCGCAGGCATGAATTCCCCAAAGTAACTTCCCTTAAAGATCATAGAATGGTTTGGGTTGGAAGGGATCTTTAAGATCACCTAGTTCCAAACCCCTGCTATAGGCAGGGACACCCCTCTCTAGACCAGGTTACTCACAGCTTCATCCAGCCTGGCCTTGAATGCTTCCAAGGAGGGGGCACCCAGAGCCTGGAAGAGACAAGGAACTGATCAAAGGTAAAGGCATAGTGCTCAGCCCCCAGACAGGGCACCAAACCCACGCTGCATGAACCAGCCCACTCCCCCATCACCAAGTATCAAACAGGAAGATTCATCAAAGCCTCTATCAGCAGAAAGGATATTTCTACATCACATTGCTCCTGCCTGGATCTTGATTTTGCCCCACACCACTTCAACAGGCTTGCATTTGTCTCTATCCCAACTGATCCATGCTGAGCTGTTGTGATGCAGGAGCTGGGTGGCACGCAGTGGGGGGAAGAGCCCACAGCAGGATCCATCATTTACAACTCAACAGACGCTCCCTTAGGTGCATCAAACACATTGCCTAGTGAGAAGCTTGGTATTTCTGTGGACTCTCAGCTACAGCTACCATGGTTCTGTTCAAAGGGAGCAATAACAGCCCACTGCAGAAAGTGGACCTCATCTTCCCAAGTTTACTCTTGCAGCCTAGCTAATAGTTCATAATATTTACTTGGCAAATATTTTTGGCGCCCTTGTTTTTCCTCGGAGCTTGCACTGATGAGCAGAGCCGCTCATTAGCTGGCTCCCTGAGCCAGCTGCATGGATGGCTGTCAGTGCCATCGGGCTGCTCCTCTCACACAGCAGATCAGAGGGTGAAGGTGCCGTGCTCATGCTGCATCCCTCCTAGAGCCGGCTGACATTTAGCTGCTCTGTGAGCCAGAGCTAGCGAGCGTCCCAACCTCCCACACCACATCTCTCCGGTCTCGCAAAAGCCGAGCTGAAGCAGCAGCCTTTCCTTCAGTCGTTACCAGCCGTGCTGCTCTCCCTTGGCTGTCTTTTCACAAAAATAGCAGAACTCATCAGCTCAGGGACTTGAACTCTGCCCAGTTTCCCTGGGACCGGCTGGGAGGAAGATGGAGAAGCAGAGACACCAGCTGCAATAAAGCAGGATTTTAAGAAGTCTTTGACAGACTGAGCTCTAACGTTTGTTCAATCATACAAATAAAAGCATTAATAATTACAAATAATTCCACTAATTAGGTAGGTGTTCACATCCTGTCCTGCTTTCAGCACCAGGTACTCTGCTCCAGAAGACCAGCACGTCCCTGGGACTGACACAGGGGCTATTCTGGCTTGCACAAGGCAAGGATATAGTCAGTGAAGCACTAATATCACTCATCATAAATGAGGGTCTCCGGGACTCCCATGGCTGCATTTACTCCAGAGCTCCTTGCTCACAGAAGCAGCACAGTTCATACAGTCATCTGGCCCCTGCCCAGCCCCGCTTCTTTAACAGGAGTACAATATGTATTCTCCCCTTATGTTATTTACTCAAAACTACAGATGTTGACATAACAAAGAGCTAAAGACAGACAGACAAAAGGGGAATAGTGTTGCAGCACAGACACTAAGGGCTCTATTCTTTAGAAAAGAGCCACTGACTTCCCCACCCAGCTCTGCAATTCATTTCCAAATCATCTGGGCTGTTGAAGCCTGCTTTCCTATCCTGCAGGATAGAGATGAATGTAAGTGAACATCATCTTCACTGTTTGTCTCTGTGCTGAACTGAACCCTTATAAATCCACAGCAGAACAGCTCCATTGTCTAGAATCAAGTGGGTACAGCTCGTGGGTACACTGGACAGCATGCAGCTTTGCCTCCTGTTGACCTGCCCCTACCCAGGAGCTGTGCTGAGCAGAGCTTGTTCCTAACACTCTCTTAACAGAGCCAGATTGAAGGTGCAAATTTAAGGTGGGGGGACACACACTCTACTTTTTTTTTTTTTTAAAGCTTCCCAACAACATACCAGGAAAAAAAAGCTCAAACAACAAAATAAACATTTTGAAAATACTACCAGAAAAGCTAGAAAAGGAAAGATAAGAGCAGAGGCCGGCCTGGGTAGGGCACTCTCAGCTACCTGTTCAGCTGCCCTGGGCCGGGCACTCTCAGCTACCTGTTCTGCTGCCCTGGGCCTGCACTGCAGCAGCAATCCCCAGTCCTGGTCACATTCTACCTCCAGCTGCCAGATAGCCACAGCAGGGCTGGTGCCTGGGGTCAGAACTTGAGAACGCAGACCCACTTCATGAGCACGTTTCAGTGGATACGAAGCTCTGCATGGCATTTTGGAAGCGGCTGGTGGTGGTTTAGCTGTGAGTCCCCAGCATGATGCCTGCACGACATTCATAAGGATGGAAACATCCCCAGAAGGCAGACAGAGGGGCCAATTAGATGTTATCTAGGCTGTGCAAAAACCATGCCCCAGCTCCACACTAAGTTCAGAGGAAGCATGCACTCATGCTCCCCTCCATCAGCTGCCTGTTTGCAAATCAAAATACCAAACAAGTCAGAAAAAAAAAAAAGACTTTTTTTTTTTTTTTTTAAGATTCCTTTTTTGGGATTCTCATGCAAAATGAAGTTCAGATCTGTCACAACTGGCGGGAAAAGATATTATTGCCTGGAACCATGCCCAGAAAAGCCCAGAGCTGAGCTCCCTCCTGCCTGGCTCAGCAGATGCCATCTGCAGGCTGAGGGCAGTGGGACAGCCAGCTTCCAGCAGGGCAAAGCTCAGGCGCTGCTCTGCAGGGATCAGAGCCCCTGGACCAGCAAACAATAATTCACCGTGTTTGTTCTGCCTGAGGATTAACATCCCCCTTGCACCCAACTGAATCGACATACCTCAGTGACTTGTATTGGAACTCAAGGAGGATGCACGCACCAGTTTAATTCTTCTAATTTTGCTACTGGCCCAACCAATTTGGTTCCAGCCACAGCACAGAGCCCCAGCCCACATCCACCCAAAGGGGCTGCAAAGGGTCTTCGAGGAGCCTGGAGCCAGTGGGCTTGACTGCATAACATTAGGAAGCCAAATATGAAATAGGACTGAGTACAAAATAGGTACTGCTTGGAAAGACCCAGCAATGGTGGTGTTGTGCATTGTATTTCCCTAACAAAAAAAAAAACAAAAAAAAAACCCAACCCTCAAACACTTTTCCTAGGAAGGTGATGACTGAGAGTTCATCACTGGATTCCCTGCAGCTTACTTGTATCTTCCAACAAGGCAAAGCAGGGTCAGCATTGCTCTGCTTCTCACATGGAGTCACGCATCAAGGTGCAGAGGTCTGACCCATCCCCACCTGGCAAGTCAGGTCTCCTACGGCCACTCCAAGCGCTCTGGTTTGCCCATCCCTTCTCAGCATCTGCTAGAGGGGTGCAGAAACCACAGCCAGGCACACGCTGCTCACCCAGCACCAGGATAGAGCGGAAAACAGGGTTTGAGCAGCCACATTCCCATGGATGTAGACAGTTCCGCCCTCACCAAAGCAAGAAGCAAGCTGCTCAGCGCTCTTATTCCTGGAGAAAACTCTCAGGATTTTTCCCTTGGCGTCCCTGAGGATAATCCAGGCCCACAAACTGATTTACACCAGACAAAACTTGTTTGTCTCCATCAGTACACATGAAAACATGTTTCCTGATACTCACTGGGGAATATCTGAGCCTAAAGCAAACAACCTCAAATTTACTGAAGATACCCACCAGCAAGAAGCAAAGTAGAGGGCAAAGATGCTCGCCCTTGCATTTACTTAGTTAAGGTCATACTAGCACGGAGAAGATGCCGCCCCAGCTCCCGCAGCACAGGACTGCGATTCGGTCTCGAGACGGAAATAACGCGATCCCGAGCGCCCCGACTTTCAGGCAGCGGTTTATTTCCTTGTGCACATTGCCACCGTGTGGCTCGCCTCCACGTTTCCCGTTCCGAGCCGCGGCCAGAGAGAACGCCGAGCTCTTCGGAAGTGATTCCGTCCGCTCGACCGCCACCTGCAGACAGAGGAACGCCGGGCTGCGGAGCTCCGCCAGCTCCTAACTCCATAGGAACAGCCCTCCTGGTGCCGGCTTGCATCACCGAGCGTTCAGGCAGCAGAAGAAATCAGGGATCTGAAGAATGCTGCACGTGGCGTTATTTAGAAGAGATTCTCAGCTAATTGCTCTTTAAGTTAAACAGGTATGTTTGCCGCATAATTACTTGTTTGCGGATGAGGTCGACACTAGTTTACAGAGTACAGACAGCCATGTAATTCCTCTGTAGCTACACGGTAATTATTGCGCTATTATAGAGTAATTAAACATTCAAATAAACATTACGACCAGGATTCTGTATGGGAGCTGCCAACAACTGCAGCACAGAAAACCAAACAGTAATTCAACCTGCAGTGCACCATGGCGGTAGAGCTAGCAGAATTTCCCAGTCCCTCTATAGCACTGGAGTTCAGCAGTTTGTTTTGTCTGATGCTTTGTTGCTTTTGCTGCTGCAGCCAGAACCCACAACAGGCAAAAGGGGCTCAGGGTTGAGGAGCACCCTGAACATCAGAGCTCCCACCAAGTGCTGCGAGTGGGCGCAGACGTGTTCCAGGCACATTTCACTTCGTCCTGCACGTGGGCAACTTCAGGATGCAAAAAGTCAAAACATATTTCATCCAACTCATTGCTGCTGATGGATGAAACCTAAACGCTCCCAACTCATCCTAGAGATTGTCACCTAATTTTCAGATTTCAAGACGTACCTGCAGTTAGTGCAGTGTCCCAACACCTCTGCAATGGAGCTATTTAAAGGACTTGAAACCAGAGGTACAGAATGGGAATTTTGCTCTACTTAAGTGGCAGTTTTTGCTTGGCTTCATTTATAGTATAAGAAACCTAGCAGCTCTGTACTTGATATTGATATCCATCAACTACAATGCAGCCTACATCCATCCTGTGACTTGTCATTGGGAACATGGTTCATCCGGGACAACTGAGCCATCTTCTTAGCTGGCTTGCGATCACCAAGTCCTACAAACAGCCCTAAAATCTACCAGTCAGCTTATTTACAGGCAAATCTGCTCACCTGCAGTGCAAAGTGAGACTGGAGGGGCACAGCTGAAACCCATGAAGCCAGCATCCCATTTCACTACCTTCACAGTTATGGGCTGGAGGGGAACTTTCTCCACTGTGCTATGCATCTCTTGCTGAATTTTTAAAGCAAGAAACCAATCGCCAAGCCTCTCCTGTCCTCTCCTTGAAATCAGTTCCTTAGGTACGCATTGTATTTGGTCACAAGCATCTCAGAACCACACGAGCTGCATAAAGCCCCAACAGTGGGAGGTGAATTACTGCACAGAAAGTCATCCAGCTCCCATGTGCTCAACACCCCAGTGCTCTGAAATGCACCCAGTCCAAAGGGCCCCTTATTTATTCCGCATCCGTTTGGCACTTCATCTTTGCAGCTCACTCCAAAACATAAGCAGCAAAGATATAAGCATTTGGTTGAAATATATATGTTTCTGGTTTATCATAGCAAGTTGTAGCAATCGGAAAGATTGACACGAGGGAAAAGGAGTTACAAAAGAGGTGGAAGGACTGGCACGATAGAGAGGTGCTATAAAGGAAGGGAAGAAGATTGCACACCCATATCAGAAGACTCTGGGTTCATAGGGAAAAGCTTCCACCAAGGAGGGAACTCCAGAAGGAGATCCTTCCTCAGTGGCAGTCAGCCCTTAAACGAGGCCTGAATTGCCTTCACCTGTGCTCCCAGGGCTGACTGAGTCTTTCCTCCAGGTGCTCAATCAGTGGTTCAGGCTGTGACTCAGCAGCTCCCATACGCAAGTGAAAGTCATGAACAGACGGCAATTTCTGCATTGTATTTATGCAAAGATCTTTTTAGGGAGAGAAGTATGTGTAGGAACAATTTATCTCTTTGGGGCAAACTTCTCTCAAACAGCTTGTATACGCGCAAAAATAGAAACCTTCAGGGAGCTGTGGAATAGGAGGGTCAACTATAAGAAGGAAGATGGGGGTGATACAGGAACTCCATTTGAGAAGCAGCATGCACAGAAGTGTATTCTCAAGGGACTGCAGTACACATCGGGACAGACAAGCATCCACAAGAAAACAAAAGTAAAAACCTAAGTTTTATCTAAATTTGCAAAGCAAGTGAGCCAGCCTGCCTCATCAAGGCCGTCAGCCCCAGTGTCCTTTTGCACAGAGCTACACTGTACAACACAGCTACAGGAGGTGTTAAGGGAGCTCTGCCCTGCCATGCCTACTGAAAGGACCACCTGCCTCCAAAACAGCAGCCCACTTAATTCAGTCAGTAACTTGAACTGCAAAAGCACCTCCGTTATGTCCTGACTTCCTATGCTGACACAACTTTTACATTAGTCCAAAGAAAATGCATAGAAAACATAATGTGGGGGCAGTTTGCACTAATTGTGGCAACAGCATTTTCCATAGCTACTCACTCATGTAGTACTTTTCCAGCCAAAGATTTTGACATTTCATGATGACAAACAACACCCAGCAAAAGGTCATACCATAAATCATTTAAGACTGGAACCAAATTACAGCAGTTCCCATTCCTTTGCTCAGTTTCCTCCAGCGGGCACTTTGCACAGGCTCCGGTCTGTGCCTGCCCGAGCTGAGCTCTGCTCCATCTCCAAGGAAATTGGACCAGGTCCCACGTATTCAATGTAAAGGGACAGATCAATGAAAGTTTTGACTTGCACTGCCTGAGAACCCAGCAATTAGCTGGGTTCCTTTTAAGTTTCCAGTCACGTGCTTTTATTACCAAAATGCATGCATCCATTTAAACCTTGCAAAGAAAAGTCTCCTTGCATATTTATAGGGAGAACAACCTTCCTAGTGACCAACAGGAATAAACAGATTTGTTTTGAACATGGACAGATTATTTCTAACATGCATACCAAGGCTCTACCCATTCTCAGTTCCCTTAGTGGGGGTACATACAAGGAAATCCTTGTGACACTGAGAAGCTGCATCATTTTAGAAGTATAATTTCATTACCTTGAATGCATACATTTGTTAGGGTAGCAATAATAGGCACAGCTACCGTTATCCTTTCCTTGCCCCCTCACTTAGCAACCAGTCTCAGTGCTGCCAGCATTATTCTTGGCTTGCCAGGGAAACTATTTCTGCTCCTTGAATTCATTTCCTAGCAGAGTTTAATTTATACTTGGTTGTTTTATGGTTGTCATGAAAACCAAGATCCTCCTTCCCCTTGCCATTAATTACAAGGTACGCTGAAATCCCTTCCTCCCACGCAGCAGACAGCAGCACCAGAGGGGTGAGGGCACTGCCCCCAGCCCTGTCATTAGCCTCACATCGGGAGGACTGCTCGCAGGTGTGCACTGAAGAATCTCCTGCCAGATTTTGTTCCTAGGCATCTTGAAAGACACTTCCCAGCAGAAAGGAATCTTTTTTACCTTTACACTGAAGATGAATTAGCACCCAGGAAGCCCAAACGCCCTGCAGAGGGAGCAGGTTCACCATCCCATCGCACCCAGGATGCTTTAGGAACAACCACCAGATGTGAACAGGAATAAGACCTTTCAGGCAAGCCTGTGCCACCGCTCCTTGGCTTACCTGCAGAACCTGACCATCTCTGTTGACATAAACTGCTCTTTGAACAAGAATTACACATTTCTGACTCAGTGCTCCAAGTTCCCATATTCAGGACTGCTAGCTGAAAGTAAGCCTATGGGTGCATCTCAACATCAAGAATGAGGAAATAAGTTTCCCATGTTGCTAAACCACCAGAACATTGGTCTGGCAACACTGTACACATGCACAGCTCAGGTCAAGCCACTCTGGAGCATCAGGCATGCTCACTGTCCCCTGAGAATGCCTTTCACCAGGGCATCATTTGGATCCCCACAAGAAAGGAATTTATATATAATTTCCAGCAGCCAGAAGAGAAGGAAAACACCCTCATAACACGAACTCAGACCTGTTGGCATGAGCCACGTGGTAGCCCTCAACAGCTCTGCAGATGGGAGCAGCAAACACAGGGGAGTGCTCATGCACATTTATAGAACCACAGCATGCCCTTGGGAAGGGATCTTACAGCCCCCCCCAGCCCCAGACTCCTGCCGTGGGCTGGCTGCCCCCCATCAGCTCAGGCTGCCCAGGGCCCCATCCAACCCGGCCTAGGGCACCTCCAGGGGTGGGGCACCCACAGCTGGCTCATGTCCAGTTTTTGATCCATTAGGACCCCCAAGTCCTTCTCCACAGGTCTGCTGTCAATTAATCCTTCTCTCAGTCTGTACCCGTAACTGAGATTGCCCCAAACCAAGTGCAACACCTTTCACTTGGCCTTGTTGAACCTCATTAGGTTCACATGGGCCTACTTTTCAAGCCTGTCCAGGTCCCTCTGGATGGCATCCCTTCCTTACATTGTGTCAACTGCATCACTCAGCTTGGTGCCATCAGCAGACTTGCTGAGGGTGCACTCGATCCCCCTGTCCATGTCATTGATAAAGACGTTGAAGAGCACTGGACCCAAGACAGAGCCCTGGGGGATACCGCTCCTTACTGGCCTCCACCTGGACATAGAGACATTGACCTAAACCCTCTGGCTGTGACCATGGTGTCCATATCCCACCAGAACCCAAGATCCATCCAGAAATGGAGATACCAGGAGAGCCAAAGTCAGTGCTGGACACAAAACCCCCAGCACAGCCCAACAAGCAGTAAGTACCCGCCTCTGTGCTCAAGTGGAAACTAAGTAAGAAGGGCTGTGGTGCTGGCCAGGGCAATCAAGGCTCACCATCACCTGCAGCAATCCCTCACTGCTGTTCACATTCTGCTTTGAAAGCCTCTGCTTCCTGTTCAGCACAAAGTGTAGATGAAACTGGGGTGAGGGAGAAGGAAAATGAAGCCTTTTCACGTAAAATACAGTTTTCTCTGTGTGAGACATAACTAGGAAGTACACGCTAATAATTTGTCAAGCACTGGGCTGAAATTGTGGATAAGGATCGTGCTTTTTTCTCTAGAAAATCGTTTGAAAATTGAATGATGTCTAAAACTGTACCTATTACACAGTACATTATCTTGAAGGGCTTTGGTATAATATAGATAAAACACCATATCTTGTATTTCAGAAATGTCAGCATCATTCTAAATGTATGTGTGCTTTTCTGTCTGTGTTCTGTGAAAGGCTTACAACTTTACAAGCCTTTCTCCCTTGCTCTCTCTATTTCTTCTCAAATTGGCAAACGAGTATTCCATCTTTGAAAACATCAGATGTATTTTTGTACATGGGAAGAACTTGTGTTCAGAGACGTGCCTGAGTGGCTCCGTTATATATGTTATCAGCTGCACTACCCTACCATAAATAAAATTTCTACATCTGGATGATACACAGAAAGGTTGGATTTAAATGTAAAGGTTTGGTTTGATTTTAAAATATCCGTTATTGCTGAGGGAACTGCTTGTGACTGCTCAGAAATGATACTGCCCACTTAGACCCCTTGTTTGTGAAGCTATGCTTGGCTTAGGAAGAGGCCCTCATCCAGGAGGCTGGGATATCCTCCTCCTTCCTTTCCATCACAACAACTCTTTCTTCCAACCCTGGGAAGGAGGAAAATACCCAAACTGGATTGCGAGAATTTCCATTTAGCCATGAGAAAAAACTTCTTTATCGTTGTTGAACACTAGAGATGCCCAAATCCAGTTGGGTATGGTCTGGGATGCATGTGCTGGAGGGGGGCTGGGATGGGCTCTCCAGAGGTGATGGCAATGCCAGCCCTTCTCTGGGTCTTTGTTTTGTGCAATTAACATGGATTTTTTTTTTGCCATCTGCAGCCAGAAAGCCTCTGATCAGATTTCAGGCATGTTTCAGACCCACTGCTACTTGCCCTCTGACAGTTTTGTGCCATTCTCCCTGGAGAAAAAGCTCTCCTGATGGGAAGGGGAAAGCAGGGGCCTGGACAAGGTACTCTGCGAGCTGATAAAGAAGGGGAAAAGGCCATGCAGGCAGCCATCTCAAAATGGTTATGCTTCCAGCTACCTCCCTGCAGGCACCCCTGGCTGCAGCTGTGCATGTACCACTATTCCAGATCCCAACTGCATCAAACAGCGGTGATGTTGATAGCTGCAAGTCTGCAGCTGTAATTTACAAGTTCATTAACAGTGTCCCTGCAAAGATCTTTCTTTCTTTTTTTTTTTTTTTTAACTTGATGCCCTAATTAGCAATGAATTCTCATTATTTTTCATTGAAATCCCAAAGCAGCTTTGTCACGTTCTCTTTATTCTTTTGAAAACTGGGAGGTGGAGAAGGCTAGGGGAGATACAGAAGCAGCAGATCATATTCTGGAGCACGGGGTGTTTTCTTCTAGAGCCATTCCTTCAGTTTAATACATTTTGCAGCAATTTTGCTTATTATTTATAATGTGAGGAAGTAACTGTTTCCATAAAGAAGTATTAACTTCATCCCGGACTATCTGCCTGTTGGGTACAGCACATTGGAGGTTGGGTTCCTTTCTGCTCACTCAGGAAAGGACTCTGCTGGCTTCAAGAGGAATGTCGCAAGTGCAGGGGCACAAACCCAAGCAGCAGCCATGAGAAAAAGCCCAGGGCCAGCCCAAGAAATAGCAAGCAGCCCCCACAATTAGAGTGCAGAGAAGTGTTAATCAGTCAAAGCCTTCATTAGCACCAATGCGAGCGGGACAGTGGCTTGATGGCACCAGTACCTGTGCTCAAGGCAAAAAATGATGGAGGACACGCTTGGGGCTCCTGGTAGATTTTCAGATTTTTTTTTTTCTGAGAGCTGGATAATCATTGCACATTGACTCCCCAGTCTTCGTACAAATTATTTTGATAATAAAGGACCACCTGTGACATTAAGTACATTTTAATTACAACATTGTCTGTAATGCACATATCTAATTGCAAATAATTATTTTATCATATTTTGTCGGTATGCCTGTTATATGCATCAGATATTATCTTCTGACTCAGTGGTACAGGTTAATTAAAATTTCGCTTTTAATACTGTTTCAAAGCTAACCACATAATTTCATCTGAACACCAGCTGCGTTAGTAAAAAATATTTTTTATTATTTTTTGTCATGCTTGTATACGGAGGAAAAACTGAGCCACTTCTGAAGGCTATAATTACTGCACTGCTCTCCACAGTAATTTATTTGAAAGAAAGAAAGAAAAGAAAAGAAAAGAAAAGAAAAGAAAAGAAAAGAAAAGAAAAGAAAGGAAAGGAAAGGAAAGGAAAGGAAAAGAAANGAAAGGAAAGGAAAGGAAAGGAAAGGAAAGGAAAGGAAAGGAAAGGAAAAGAAAAGAAAAAAGAAAAGAAAAGAAAAGAAAAGAAAAGAAAAGAAAAGAAAAGAAAAGAAAAGAAAAGAAAAGAAAAGAAAGAAACAGGAAAGGAAAGAAAGAAACAGGAAAGGAAAGAAAGGAAAAAAAAGAAGGAATAATCTCTGTAACACCAGTGGCCAGCAGTTGCTTTTTGTGTTTTTGGTTAATTTTGAAGTTTTTTGGATCTCTTGTGTAAAAGAACTCGAGGGCTTGCTTTCAGAAGAAGTTAACATGCTATGTAGCCATGATTTAAAGGCTGTTTCAGTGGTATAAACTGGGGTTAAGGTGATCAGCGTGGTCACTCTTGACACTAACAAAGCGTACCTCCAGCTTCTTCTCCTGGTTCTGAGCTGAGCAGCATGGAAAGGCCTCTCCAGGGCAATGGGATCTGGGTGTTTCATTTTGGGAGGTATCAAGGGACATGCAGTCCATGTTCTTTCTATTTGGGATTTTTTCAGTCCATAAATTCTTGTCTATTCCTCTATACACAGGTTGCAACCAGGCAGAAGGAAAGCTGATGTCCTTTTCTGACAGCTGTTTTTTCCTGGCCCTCATTTTCACTGTGTGAATGATATTTTGATGTCTCGGGTGCTGCAAGAAACTTGGTGTCAGAAACTTTGCGCTAAGGAAATCATTATCTCACCTGTACGTTATTTAGGAGGCAAGTTTCCTTATTTACCTTTCCCCTACCCTTTTTTCCAGGACCATTATGAAGGGCGGCATTGACACAAGTAAGCAGAGAAGTTCCGTAATTCAATCTGTCATTAAAATTTCAGCCTGGAGAGGAAAAGCAGCCGTGCCTGTTCATCAGGTCTGTGGGGCTCTGGAGGCTGCACTCCCTCTGTGCTGCAGGACTGCCCACCCTCACTGCGGAGAGCCAACAAGCCACACCGGGGTTTGTCATGATTTTGATTACAGTTCTATCCCATGCATTTTGTTACACGTTAGGGCGAGTCCCTGCTCTTTGGCCGTTAGAATGTGATTGGTGTGATCTTTCTGACGTGAAATTTAGAAAGCATGCATGTCCTAAAGATCGTAATAAGTAGATCCATAGCTCTCTCCCCTCCAAGGAAGCTCCCTTGGAAAACCAGAGCCCACGGGCAGCAGCCTGGCAAAGCTAAAAGCGAGCACTACGGCTCTCCAATGGGAAGCACAGGGTGCTGGCGAGCCACGTGCCACCTCCACCCACAGCAACAGCTCCCAGGCAGCGCAAAGTGATAAGAGATAACTGCTTCATCTCTTTGTTTGCTTCCTTACACAATTTGCTTTATTTTACTTCAGATCCTGAAAACTGAATGATCTAATCATTTTCAGGAAATTCATCTACCTCAGGCATCAACTTTTGGAAATGCATCATCTGACTTTCTGGGAAATTGCAGCTTGTTGCATGGTGAGAAAATAAAAGTCATAGGATTTCATGAGTGGCTCCCCAGTGTAAGCTGAATTAATTGCTGCAAGTATATTGGGATTTCTGTTTTCCATTATGCTACATCAAACCATAAGCAAATCTTTTGAGGAGTTGTATTTCATGATATATAGCATATAATCTCGAGTTCCTAAAGGTATGTATTATTTGGATCCATCTGTTTACTTAAAAGTGAGAGGAGACATCGTTCAGCATGCTTTCTCCTCCATGTTGTACCAACTGCTAGGTCTTAATAGAAGACAAAGGAATTTTACACTGTGAAGATCAGCAAACATGTGGGGATGCAATTATACACGGCAGAAATATTGCGCTCATTGTATTCTGCATGGCACGTGACATGCGGAAGGAAATGGGAGTTAGACAACCCAATGTTAAATGCAAAGACATCAAAAATAAATGGGAAAAATTGTCTGAAATCTCAATAGCTTCCAATTAAAAACAAGTTTTATTAGCTTGTATATTTCCAAGTAATATGCACTTTGTAAATTAGGAAAAGAATCTTCTGTGGAGCAAAGTCTGTCATCACATGCTGTATGGAAGTGTCTTAATTTCTGGGAGCTTGACAGGTTTTCTTCCAGTGAATAATGTCAGTTTTTGCCTCTTTACCCATCTGCTTATTTCTTATTTCAGAAGAACTCTTAGTGATAGAGAGATCAGATTTAGCCCTCACTCAAGCAGAAAGCACGCTAACATTTTTGCTGTAAGGGCAGCTGGTTTGAACTTGACCCACACACCCTGCAGGAGGCTGTTCAACACCACAAGGTGGTCTGCAAAGCTCTGCTGGTTACTTACAACACATCCGCTCAGCAGTGTCCCCAGATAGGAACTTCATACCCAGCAGTGAAATCACTTCCTGCCACCTACACACAGCATTAAAGGCACATTCTCATCTCTTCACTTCACTGGTGCACAAGGACTGAGTTCAAATAGCCTTAATTCTATGACAAAAGCATACAATTAAAAACAAAAACAAGCCCCAAACCCTCACTCTAATTATGGTAATGTTAAGCTATGCTGAATCACTGAGCTCTTCACGTGACCACATTTTCCATCTTCTAATGGGGAGAGAAAGGAGCGTCGTCTTGAAGCACTGCGATTCAGGTCATGAAATCTATATTCCGTGGAGCTTTTCAAGAGAGGAATTCCTGGCAAACTGTAAATCAGCGAATGCCTAATGCTCTGCAGTTAGGTGCTAGGCACCAAAACGATTGCGTAGTTATCACAAATGTCATTAGACATCAGAGCAGCTATATAATTGCAGTAGCTTTGTAGTCGTGGGTTGTTTTTTGTTGTTGTTGTTATTTTGTTTTTAATAAAGTAGAAAAAGACAAAAACATGGAAAGGTCAGAAATTGCCAGAAAGAGACAAACTGAAAGCTCTTGTTGTTTTAAGTCAGTTAAAGTAAAAGGAAAGATGAAAAAAAAAAGGAAAAAAGGAAAAAGCGAGCCAAGATTTTAGCCCTGTGCTTCCTTAGCCAACTGCATGTATTGATTTGCGGCAATGAAAGGGAAAAGCTGGAATGGCTTCATTCGCTCTTCTCAGGAAGCTGCAGACATTCAACTTGCAGCACATGGCAAATAATTTTAGACAGATTTATAACTGTTCCAGAAAGAGACATTGTGTAACAGTGGAGGGGAAAGATACACACTCTGAATTACTGTAAAACTTAAGTGGGCTCCAAGACAATAGACTCTTGAACAATAATGCATTCTCTTTACTGATGGCAAGGTCATGCTTTCCAACCTTTTTCTATAATGAGGATTTTTGCTTTGTTTAATGTTTTGTTAAAAAAATGCTGAGCTTCCCTTCCTGCGTGCCCTTCCCAGCAACATGCTCTGGTGGCCAGGAAGGCTGATGGCACCCTGGGGTGCATTACACAGAGCGTGGCCAGCAGGGCAAGGGAGGCGATCCTCTCCCTCTGTTCTGCCCTGGTGAGGCCACATCTGGAGGGAGCACTGTGCCCCGTGCCGGGCTCCCCAGTTCAAGAAAAACAGGGATCTTCTGAAGAGAGTCCAGCGGAGGGCCACGGAGACGTGAGGGGCCTGGAGCACCTCCTGCACGAGGACAGGCTGAGGGACCTGGGGCTGCTCAGCGTGGAGAAGAGGCGGCCGAGAGGGATCTCACTGCACTTATCTGAAGGGCAGGACTCAGGTGGATGGTGGCCGCTCTTTGCAGCGCTGCGCAGCGACAGGACGAGGGGAAGCGGGCACAGACCGGAACACAGTTAGTTTCATACTAACACGAGGAAGAACTTCTTCGCTGCTGGAGTGATGGAGCACTGGAACAGGCTGCCCAGAGAGGTGGTGGTCTCCTTCTCTGGAGGTATTCACGACCTGTCTGGATGCCCACCTGTGTGACCTCCTGTAGGGCACTGCGTTAGCAGGGGGTTGGACTGGGGGATGTCCACAGGTCCCTTCCACCCAATTCTGTGATGCTGTGACCTCACTCTGAGATTTACCAAAGCTCACTGTTCTGATCAGGATTTTACTGACAGGCTCTGCAGGCCTTCAGTCAAGCCCTGTTGGGTTCCGATTCTGAGGAAAAACACCATTTTGCTGTTGAGCAACAGATCTGCCCAGCATTTTTCTTTACTTGGAGGCTACCTGCAGGTCCTACTGCACGCCACACAGGGCCCCGCTCTGCGGCGTGTTTGTCCATAGCCCCTGCACGTGCTTGGCCCCCTCCACAGCGCGGTGACGTCAGCGTGACGCCAAGCAACAGCGCACCGCCGTGCGGGGAGACTACAGCTCCCGGCGTGCCTCGCGCGAGGCTCCGCGATCTGCAGAGACTGCTCCCGCGCGAGGCACGCCGGGAGATGTAGTCTCCGCGCTCGGCGGTGCGCCGCCGCGGCTGCGCAGTGGGGCGGCGCGGGCGGGAGGTGGCGGGTTCCGCCTCGTCACGCCCACCCACGGCGGCGGCGGAGGGTGGCGAGCTCCGGGGCCGGCGAGGACGCTGCCGTCGCCTTGCCTCGCCTCCCGCTCCGACACGCTCTCGGCCGGGCCCTCCCGCCCTTCCTAGGGAGCCCGCTCGTGGGGCTCGCCATGTTCTCTAGGAAGGGCCACGCCGATGCCAGGAAATCCACGCAGAAAGCTCTGGACCCCAAGCGGGACGTGCTGACCCGCCTCAAGCACCTCCGGGCGCTGCTGGGTGAGTGCGAGCCGCCCCGCCCCAAGGGAAGCGGGCTGCGGGCGGGGGCGGCTGAGGGGAGCCCCGAGGGCGGCGGGAGCGCGCACAGCCGCAGCCCTGCAGCCCCGCGCAGCGTCGCTTTCAAATCTCCCACCTCACAACAAAGGGCTCCGAGCCGGGGTCAGCGGGGCAGGTCTTCGTCCCCTGAGGGACAGGGCTACTGCAGGGCAGCGCTGCCTGTGCTTTCCAAGTTACCGAAGCGGTGAGTGGAAGTCAGCGGTGCCCCTAGGTTGTGTCGTTTGGTGGCAGAATATTTATAACTGATGGCTGTTTGGGTACAAAACAGCCAACAGCCCCACAGGATGTTTCTTCGGTAGACCCATACTTCCAAACTTTTATTCGTTGATCAACCTGGATCGCTGGGCTGAGCCCGATGCGATGAGCCTCACCAAGACCAAGTGCTGGGTGCTGCACTTCGGCCACAACAGCCCCATGCAGCACTGCAGTCTTGGGGCAGTGGCTGGCAAGCTGCATGGAGGTAAAGGCTATGGGGCTGTGAGCTGACAGCCGGCTGAACGTGAGCCAGCAGTGTGCCCAGGTGGCCATGAAGGCCAACGGCACCAGGCTTGTGTCAGCGGGAGTGCGGGCAGCAGGAGCAGGAGGTGACCGTCCCTCCGCACTGGCACTGGTGAGGCCGCACCTCGAGTGCTGCGCTCAGTGCTGGGCCCTCACTGCAAGAAAGGCACCGAGGCCCTGGAGCGTGTCCAGAGAAGGGCAGCGGAGCTGTGAGGGCTCTGGAGCACAAGTGTGATGGGGAGCGGCTGAGGGAGCTGGGAGTGTTCATTGTGGAGAAGAGGAGGCTCAGGGGAGACCTCATCGCTCTCTGCAACGACCTGAAAGGAGGCTGTGTGAGGTGGGGTCGGCCTCTGCTCCCAGGGAACGAGAGGGGATGGCCTCACGTTGTGCCAGGGGAGGTTCAGGTTGGGTGTTAGGAGCAATTCCTTCTGAGACAGAGCGGTGAGGCACTGGCACAGGCTGCCCAGGGAGTGGTGGGGTCACCGTCCCTGGTGGCATTCCAGAGCCATGGAGATGTGGCACTGGTCAGTGGGCATGGTGGGGGTGGGTTGCGGTTGGTGATCTCAGTAGTCTTTTCCAGCCTTAATGATTCTATAATTCTAATTTGTCTATTTATTTTAGCTTTAAAGAGCTCATATAACTGTAGTTTGGGATATACTTCCCTTGTCTGTGGCAAGGTTGAACCTCTTTATTCAACGTCTCCTTAGAGCTGAAGTCTTAATGCCTCTCTTTTTATTCTGAACATTGAAACCTATTGTTGAATTTTGATTGTGATCTTAGTCTTGTAGGGTCCAAGCTCCCCTTCATGGGACCAAGCCTGTGCATTTCTTGTACCAGAAGTGTATAAAATGTTGTGTTTGCTTGTTTTTGTTTGTTTTTAAAGTCATACCATGTATCTGTCTGCCTAAGAATTTTGAAAGATGGAAGAAGATACATTAAGCCCATGCACTGCAAGTATATATTTAACTTATTGACCTTGTGCTCTACGAACAATACTAAAATAATTTCAAGGTTCATTTAAAATAATCTGGGGAAATATTTTATTTAGTAAATGAGGCTTTAGAACACGTTGCAAACCATCCTGCAGAAAGATAGTTCTAAAAGTCAGGGCTTGCAGACCTTACATTTCTTCCTTCACCTCTGCCTTCACTAGAATAAGCAGGCCTGAAGAAATCCAAAATATGGCAACTTTCTGTTCATGTTCCCCTTTCAGCCCCTCAGAAGGACATGGCTGAGGCCGGGACACAACTGTCAGAGAGGAATGCTTTAAGGTGCGGTGCTGGAGTTGCTGTGTCTCCTTGGGTACACTTGCCTTATCGAGGAGTTGGGTTTCAGTGAGCAAGGGAGGTAGAGAGGTAGAGAGCTTGTCAGGCTCCTGTGGTGGACCTGGTGGTGGAACAAATGGAAACAGGTGCCTATTAGTGTGACAAAATTAGTTTATGTCCCAAAGCAGGTGGTATCTAAGGTGGTGTTGCCTGGTAGTTTTCTGTAAAGATTCTTATTCCCCTTGTTGGCAAGGAGAAGGTCATTTTTCAAGAAATAAGTTTTTCTTCCCACTGTCTGCTCCATTTGGATACGGTGACTTGATTTGTTGACGGAACTTATTATTGAACAAATAAAAATTATTATCTGTGCCAGGGGGCTGGGAAGCATATTGACGTGTTGGTGGCTTTCTTGCTGAAGTGCTATGACATGACCGCTACCTGTTTTCTAGTGGCTGTTTAATTGCAGGGACTGTGTCCAAGCAGGGTCTGCTTATGTCACTGAGATGTCTTCTTGTGAGAACTTGTGTAAACATTTTAGATAGTACAGGAGTGGCTTTTTTCAGACAGTCTCTTCATAGACATTTCTTGTTGTTGTTGTTTTTTCCCCTCCCTGTAAAATTAAAAGCAATAAAGCACTGAAGCACAGCACTTGCGGTTATGTAGATGGGAAGTCAGTAGTTCAATCAAAAGTTACAGCCCTTCCAGGGCCATCGTTTCCTGTTCTCCTCTGCTTTGCTCTGGCCACAGTGGCACTCGTTTTTGGAATAACTGAGGAGATGTCATTGTTTTGTCCTTTGTTATCGCACAAATTCAATTCTAAGTGAAATGGCATTTACTTTTCTGAGATCTTACTGATGTGGGAGGGTAAAAATAAAAGGAAAGAAGATAATAGGAGGGCTGGGAGGGGAAGGGATGTTTATTTCCTTAAATAAGGAGCTGTGTGAGCAGCAGAATCAATAAAACCCATTTCTTGATTGATTCAGGCCTCTCAGCTGTCATCTTTTAAAGTTTTTATCAAAATCTTCCCTTTAAATGTGTTGCTTATAACATCTCTCAGGTCTCTTTAGGAATTGAGGCCCTGCTTCTGTGAGGTGTGTCCCTTTGCTTGCTGGGTTGGTACTCATGGGGACAGTTGTCTACAAATGTGACTGTCTGATGTCCAGAATTATAACCTTACTATTTTTAAGTGGTTGGTTGCTTGTGTTAGGTACAATACTAAAGAATTTCTTTTTTTTTAATTGCTGTATAGATGTTCTAGCCTTCCTGTGGATTTTTCATCTGTTTTCAAGAATGGATCTGTCACAACACAGTATCTTTTATGAATATGGTGCTGTGGGGGCAGTGACCTCTGCTTGCCATAGCGCCTTCCATTAATCTACACGAGATCATTATTTGCTTATGGGTACAAGTGGAGGAGATATCACAGGGCACTTAAGCTTTATTTCCTACAGGTGGGGAGTCTCTTCTTTGTGGCAGTGTTATTCTTGCTGATTTCAGAGCATGATTTGCCTGAGGGCTGCAGCGTGTGTGTGGGTCTTAAACCTTCTTGTTTGCTTAAGGCTGGAAGTTGTCAAGTCGATCTGTGGGTAGGATGATCTCTGGTGTTTTCAGTTGGCTGCCACCCTTCACATAACGCTTAGAAAATGGAGAAAATGGAAACTTACCCATTGCTGCTAGTGAATGTGCTGCAAGCTGCCCGAAAGGTGGTCACGATAATACTGAGTTAACTGGCTGGACTTGATTTGGTTTTTTTTTTAATACTGTTAGGGATGATAACCTTGTGTTTGAATGGCTTAGGTTGTACTGCTTGAATGGTGTGAGCTTGCTAGAAATATTATTGTAGACACATTCAGAAGTTAATGCTTGTGAATTTCTGTGTTTAGAAAAGCCATTGTTCCTTGGATTACCACTGACACTTGAGACGTTAAAATTATTTTAGAAATTGTTCTAATTAGAATTTATTTTTCAGTGATGGTACTATAGTAATGGTAACAGTTTCCCTGTGAAATGGAAATTGCCTTGGGAAAAAAAAAGAGCAAAACTGATCTTATGGGTTTCTACTTAGCACTTAAAGCTCTAATTTGAAGAAATTGTGATTTTTTTAATTTTTTTTTTCTGAGACAGTCAGTAAAAATTGCATGTACTTTCTGGGGTGAGGCTGGTCATAAAAGCTTATCATTAACCTGAGCATGGCTGCAAAGTCATCTTTTCATCTCCTTTGCTTTTTTTTAAGTACTTGAGACAAAGAAAATCCCTCGGGATTGTGAGAGCTGTATATAAACAACATAAAACCTAACATAAAACCTCCTGACTCTGGAAGTTCATGGAATTGAGGGAGGCTTTCTTACATCTTAAACAAATGCAATAACATGTTATAGGTAATACAGAAAGAAGAGGAAAACTGGTTTGATAAGGGCACAATTATTTTCTTTTATATATATATATATATGTATATATAAAGAGGAAAGAAGAGCACTGAGCTTGCAATGCACTCAGATTCTTACTAAATGGTTCCTGGGTAGTTAACCTTAAAATTCAGGGAAGCTAAGTAGTAACACAAGTGAGGGTGACTTGCCATTATCTAATGAGCCAACTTTTGTATTTTCTGGAGAAGAATTCTCACATCCCCCCTCCAGAATGCCTTGCCATTTCCTCTGTGTTGCTATAAAAGCTGCAGAGCACTCGTGGGAAGCCTTAGCTAATGAACCACCTGACCTTGCTTAGGGAATGGAGTCAGGTTATACGTGTTCTTGGAAAGGCACCAACTGTCTGAGGGCTGGTAATGTTTGCCAGCTTGCCTTAGATTTTAGTTCTCAGTTGCGAATTCAGAAGGTGGTTGTTTTTCACCAGTAGTAATGTGAGAGTTACCTATCAGTCAATATAAATAGAAAATATAACCTAACACCTCCGGTTCAGCTTTGCTCTTCAATTTTCCTCCGATGCTTGTAAGTATTTCTTCAGTCAGTTCGATGCAGCAAAAGTCAATATTTAAGCTTAGTATCTTGAGTGAGAAATAGTAAGTGACATTTTCTCAAAAATCATCTTGTGAAGGACACTTTCTCGTCAGCTTTTGTTTGCGGTGATGGTCTTGGTGAAAAGGGCAGAAGCAGCAGGACTGGGGAGAAGGGTGGGCAGAGCCCCAGGTGTGCAGTGTGTGCTGCTGCCTGCCCAGAGAGGGAGCCTGGGTTTCTGCTATGCTTTCATTAGGAGAACTGAGCAGTGGTATCAGAATGACAGCTTGCCTGCAGGATTGCGAGAAGGTCTTACTTTCAGAGTGAGTATCTTGCCCTAGGGTAGCAAATGGAGGTACTGCTGATGGCTTTTTGAGGTTTGTGGTTCAGAATTCAGAACCTTAAATTCTGAAATTCAAGGTTCTCATTTATTCTCCATATCCTACAAAGGAGTATAAAGAACAAAGTAGTTCAGTAGGGAAAGGATGTGACTGTGAGAATGCATGCTTATGTCAGAATAACAGATGAGTCATCTCCGAAATGCCACATTTATAGAATAGAGAATTTACTTTTTTTTCTGATCAGGCAGCTCCTTTCTCCTCCTTTCACAATTTAAAGGGAAAGTTTCCTTAATGAACTCATTCTTTTACATAAAAGCCTTGTAAATGAAAGCCTTGTTTTCTCCTACAGTTGTGTTTAACAACGCATTCATAGAAGAGAATAATTGCACTTAACTTGCAAATTCAACACCAGTAGCTTGAGAGAAACCGATATCACGTAAAAGAGTTTCCATGCACTAACTGTTCCCATACTGCAAGCAACCAAACAAAGCCTTATTGCAGAAAAGCTATTAATTATTTTTTTGGGGGGAAAAAAGCATAAAACACCAATGCTATCCAAGGCTAACATCAATCTTTTGTTGATGTGTGATGTTGTTGGTTCTTCTTGTATTCAATTTAGTTGTCTTGGTTAATGAATGGCTTACTTGAGAAGTGAAACTTAGGAATGCTGTTAACAATTCTCGTGCTTTCTCTTCTTACTTCTGGGTGGAATTACATCTTTCCTTGGCCAAATCAGTTACAGTAAAGAGCAAGCAAAATTAAAGTATGATTGGCAAATGTTGTGTTTAGAAAGTGTTAGGTTTTTTTGCTTAAAAAAATAAACTTATTTGAAATCCTAGCTCTAAGTTAAGGCGGGAGGAAGTGTTGCCTGCGTGGGCTTCCATTTTTTAAATAAATTGAAAATATGCTGTTTTTTTAAAATTCGATCACTTTCCAGATAAATTTAATAACTAGAGCTGCAGTTAGCTTCTGGAAATGATTGTTGGCATTTCTTTTTCTCCAGAAATGCCTGCTTGTTCTGGTGGTGCAGAAACAATATGGTCAGATAGCTATGCTGGCATCAAATTGTACCTTGTAGAATATTTTCCTGCGTAAGTTACTTTAAAATTGGAAGTGATTTGGAAACAGAATGAAAATTATAGATAAGGTACAGCTCATGTTTTGGAAGTATTTCTTGATCACTGGGATTTCCAGAAGAGGAGAAGAAATGCAGTAGGAGCAGTCAGTCTGTTAGCCCAGTGATCTGTGACCTCTGCTTCTAACATTAGCTGTGCTCTGTGTTCAAAGTACTTCCCTACAGCTATTCTCTTGACTGCTTCAGTTGGGCCTGGGGAGGCTTATTTGTTTAATAAATAGTTCAGTGACTCAGCTTTTAATCAAAACTACAGCTTTCACCCTGCTTCCTATCCTCCCCAGGTAGGACTGTGTGCAGGTGGTGTCCTGGCTCGCACCAGGGCTGGTGCCACGCTCACCTTCCCTTTGTATCTTTTAATTTGTCAGTATTTAATTTACAGAAGTATATCAACTTATTTCTGGAGTTGTGTGCTATTCTGAACTATTTCCAAATGGATATTAAAATCCATACAAAATCTGATTTCTGATTTAGCAGTGCTAATGAAGGTCTTTGGAGAGCAGTATTCACTGATGCCACAGCAGAGCTTCAGCAGCATATTCATCCTCCTCCTCCTCCACATCAGCCTCAGGCTGTGTATTTGTGACCATCGAGTTTTGAGATCTTGAAAAATGGGACAAGAAATGTCTCTAGCCCCTTCATCGTACATCTTTTTGAATTACTAAACTTTTTCTCTAATGAACTAATTTATTGGACCTTACCGGCAACAGTAATTTAAATCTACTTAGTTGGACTGCTTGGCACTCCGATTTTTATTTATTGAAACAACTGACTGCATGATTCAAGTTTAACTCTTGAGAGAATCAGATTACTGGATTAAATTTGTAGTGAAGGTAAAAATAAGCTTTCTTCTGTTAAGCAGCAACACAGTATACTTTTTTTTTTTTACAAACACTTAACCCTCTTTTCTGTAATTAAGCTTGAAAATTATAAATAATTATAAATAATTGAGAAATGTGCAGTTGTTTCACTGTAAATGAAAATGTTTTAATTTGACCTTTCTTTTTAATGTACCATTGTTATTTGGTATTCAGGCAATTGCAGTGAACGTATCTTTAGTCTTTTAGTGCTGTTTTAGCCTTCACTTGGTCTTGCCCTTTTATTGAAACTTCCTGTGCAGACTTCCTCTACTCAATGTAAAAGGCTGATTTTACCCTTGGGTGAAGGTTTTAAGTAATTATTACTTTTTTTAATGAATTGTTTTGAATTCATTAAAGATTCTTAATGTTGTCTGGAATCTTTACAGACAGCCACAGGATGGCTGCTGTGTAGTGTAATTTGCAAAGTAATTAAAAAATTGTTTGTAAGTGAACGAGTAGTGCAGTTTGCTATCAGCCGGGCTGAAAGCTAGTCCATGTTAATGATGGACAAACCATTTAGTACATTTGCTGTATTCAGGCTCAGTCCTGTTACTTCATGCTTTGGGGCACGTGGAAGAATTTCTAGCAACATACAGTTCTGATTATCAAAAAGAATTGAATTTGGTACATACTTAATATAATCCCCTATTTGGAGAAGCGGTGAATTATTTTGATAACAGACAGCCTTCATATTTGTTAGCAAAAAATGTCTCTGATGGATGAAGAATTGTTATGGAAGTGGTATGTGGATGCATCCTGTCTTTTTTTTAAAATGGAAAACAAACAAACCTACACAACATGCAGACTTAGAAAAACTAGGTTAAAAACAAGTTTTTCTATTTCACTTCCAATGAAAGAATCACAATTTCTTATAGAATACTCAATGAAATCACTTTTTAGTTTTGTAGTGCTCTTATGTCATTCTCCGATTTGCATGAAGTAATAACTCCATTTGTTCTTCTTGGTAGATATTGTGGACGGAAGTGACCTGAAGCAGTTTTTTGAGAACAATTATTCTCAAATTTTTTTTATCTTCTATGAAAACTTCATAACACTGGAAAATAGCCTGAAACAAAAAGGTAAGTGTTAGAGTTTCACCAGCATCTGAATTTTACGGCATTAGTAGTGATGATGATGGAAAATTACTGCTTGAAATTTTGTAGTTAACTGGAAAGAGTTGTAAATGCATGTTTATGGCTTTAAGCATAGTTTCTACATGAAAATTAGGTCTTCTACAATTATATACATATCCTCTCATCTTGTTTTGAATACTGATGACCTTTAACCTATACTTAAGTATATGCCTGTTCAACTGAAAATATTATTAGAAACCCACAGAACAAACCTGAACATTGAAGATAACATTCAGTAGAATAACTAGTTGGTCAAAGATGAACCCAGTGACATTGCTTTGCAGACTCTTTGCAGGACTTTTGACTCTTCCCAAAGAGGGGAGAGAGGGACAGATACTGAAACTTGGAGACATCTTCCTCTTTTGATACCAGATGATTTAAAATAATCCAAGTGCAGCATCGCTGACTTCAGTTGAATAACAGCAGCATATTTCTCTGTTTCACTGCACCATGTAATGTCAAATGATGATGTTTTCTCTCTTGCAGGGAATAAATCACAAAGGGAGGAGCTGGACTCCATTCTCTTTCTTTTTGAAGTAAGTTTTCCTCACTGGGGAACTATTTTTTTTTTTAATTATATATGTTGTCATTATGTGCTTACTTCCACCTTTACAACAAGAGGTAAAACCAGGCATCAGTCAAAATGACAGTAGGTGTCCCTGACTGTAAGAGATAAAAGGCAGAAAAGAACTAGGGTGTGCATTAAGTTTTCAGATACAGCAATAATAATAAAAAAATTACGCCACAGAAATGTCTGGCTTGAAAGAATATCCAGGGTTAGATTTTATCAGAGACAACTAATGTAGCTTGCAGAGTAGTCTGAAATCTGGCTCTGAATGTTGTTGTATTGCTTAAGTACAGTTATTTTATTAATTGTTTCCCTTAAGGTGGAAGACAGGTTGGTTGAACCAGAAGTAGAGAGCAGCGTGTATGCAGGAAACTTCCTCAAACTTTGAGACTTGCCAATAACATTTTCAAAGAAAGATTAAATAAACTTCATTCATTTTAGATCATAAATACTTTACGGATATAAAAATGTAGCTCCTCAGTTCTGAGAAATCTCATGGTAAAGTTGTATGCCTTACTGTATGTAGTTTCCCTCGCAGTACTTGAATGAGAATACATTCACAATATGAGCAGTAAATTGCTTCTTAAGTAAATTGTAATCCATTCTATTTTGCTCTTATTTCTTATTCAGATTACTGTGCACACTTGATAATGTGATAGTTCATGATACAAAGAAATTTTAATTAACATAGCCAGTCAAAATTTGAAAAAGTGTAAATAAGAGTACATCAGAACTTGCAGGTGGATTGCTTCTTGATGAGAAGGTATGGCTCTAAATTTTGAATAGAATAACTATTAAATCTTTGTATTACCTTCTGTAATACAAAGACTTAAAGGAACAGCTTGAGTATATTTATCTGTGTATTTGTCAAGACATCTGCAAGTAATGTCTGTGAGGATGAAAAAATTGCTGGTTGCTAAAAGTAGAGCTGTCTTTTGAAATATGTTAGAAGGAAGTATTTAATACCTTGCTTTCTTTACTACCCTTGCAACCTGTTGTTCATTCAGACTTTTTACATATTCTACTCTGACTTCAGCTTTCAAAGTTGGGTTAATTTTCCAAATTAGTATTCTCCATTTTTGAAGAATAAATTCTAACATCAAAGAGGTTTGATCCAAATTTGGGATTTCAAAGATCAGCTCAGAAACAAGATGACACGTAGCTAAGTCTTGTTGTGGGGCTTTCTACATGAATTCGGTAACCACATGCCAATGGTTTGTTTTGAAGGATATAAAAGAAAATGATTATTCTTCTGGATACAATAGGATATTTAAAATTATGTCTGCACAAGGCAGACCTACCAAACTGGAAGACGCTTCCTGTCACTGTGGAAGTGTATATTGTTGAAGTTTCCCAGTGTATGATTCTTCCACTAAAAGGATGAGGCAGCAAGTGACTAGTCTAAATGTAGGAATAAGTGAGGAGGAAGGCATCAAAATAACTAAATCGCTTTCAGAAAACTTTTGATTATACACAGTTTGCAGTCAAAAGTCCTTCGAGTGGGAAGATCTGTCATCCTGTTTCCTTTTCTTTTGAAGAACGAAGACTTAACGTGAACAAATATAAGCAATTAGGCAAAGGAATTCTGTCATTCATGTAACACAGAAGAGAGATTTTTCCTTTTGGGGGGGGTAAAACTAGTTACTGAAATGCTGAAGCAATAGTGCAAATGTAATTCTTCCTTAAATCTCACAGCACTTTTCATATTAAGATTTTTCTTTTCCATTGTACTATACTTTAAAAACCCCAAAGCCGAAAGGCATCATTCTTTGATATTACATGATAACACTAGTGTTGAAGCGTAAGAAAATGTTGAAGGAGTCAAGAGCAGCCAGGAACAGGGGGAAGAAGAAATTTGGACAAGGCTCATTTTCATGTTTCAAGATAAAGCAATAACTTGGCTATGTCTGTATTTCCTCTTAAAGTGAATTGAAAGTTATACAGTAATGTGTTTGAAGGAACTGAGGATCAACTCCATGAAGATGTCCTGTTATTCCCTCTCCTTGTCTAAAAAAAAAGAAAGGCTTTCAACAGCTTTAATGTTTATGCTTCTGTAATGCATGGGAAGATTAGTTCAAAGCAGTACTATGTAAGTTGCTCTAAAAGTAATGCCTCCTATTTATTACCATGGAGATTACAACAGATATGAAGAGCACAATAACACTATTTGTTAGAGCAACAAATTCTCAGCCACGAAACGCTGTTTTTCAGCATAGGCACCACCATTAGCTGTGCATTTTTGCCAGCAATGAACAAGAGCCTGCATGGCAGTCCAGAACATGGCTGATCTTTCAAATCACTGTCGCCACTTGCTCATGTTAGACTTCATGCTGCTCGTGACTGTCCTGTAATTTGTCAAGATCTTGCTGCAAGGCCTCTCTGCTCTGAAGGGAGTTAACAGCTCCTCTCAATTTAGTATAATGTGCAAACTTACTGAGTACACATCTGAGTCTTGGGTCCAGATTATTTATAGGAACATTGAAGAGAACTGGCCCTAAAATGGAGCCCTGTAGAGCCCCACTAGTGACTGGCCACCATCCTGAGGCAGTCCCATTTACTGTGACCTTTGAGTCCAACCTGTCAGCCAATTGCTTACCCATCTTCTTAGGTATTTATCTAACTGTATGCTGGACATTTTGTCCAGAAGGATACAGTGAGAAACAGTATAGAAAATTTTGAAATCCAAAAAGATTACATCTACTGCCTTCCCTTGGCCATGAGTAACCTTGTAATCAAAGGAAATTAAGTTTGATAAATACGGGCTTTCCCCTTGTGAGCCCATGTTAGCAGCAACCAATGACTGCATTGCCTTGTTGTTTTTTAGTAACTCCCAGAATATCTTCTCTATAATTTTACCAGGCACTGAAGTGAGACTGACAGGCTTGCAATTACTAGTTTCTTCTTTCTTGCCCTTCTTGAAAATCAGGATGTTTACTGTCCTCCAGAAAACTCTGGAACTCCTCCAGATTCCCAAGCTCATTAAAAAAAAATAATTGAGAGGTCTCATGATAACATCAGGGTACTAAAAATACCCATAGGAATTCTCTTGGGTCCCCATAGACTTATGTATCCAGCTGGAATGGTAAATGGCACACAAGTTTGAGCTTGTCTGGAAATTTATCATTCCTGTAGTCATGGTCCTCCAACTCAGGGCTCAGGTGGTCTCAGGACCATCATCGCAGTTGAAGAAGGCATTAAGCATCACTGCTTCATCTACATCCCTGTTTGTAAGGTGACTTGACTTCATCAAGTAACAAACTAGCATTATCTTTGGTCCTCCTTTTGCTGTTGACATACATGAAAAGCTCTTTTTGTTATCCTCTACAGTACTGGCCAGCTTCAGCTCTGAGCTTTGGCTGTATTTTCTCCTTACAACTGTAAACAGCATTGCTGTTCTCCCATGCCATTCAGTTTCACTTCTGAAGTCCATATGCTTCCTCTTTCCACCTGAGCTCAACAAGGAGATCTCTGCTCAGGGAAGCTGACCTTCTGCCCCACCTGCATGACTTCTGACATCTTGGAATTGCTTGTTCTGTGCTCTTAAGAGGTGGCATTTAAGAAGTGACCAGCAGCAATGGACCCCAGTGCCTTCAAAAGCACATTCCTCGGGGGCCTTGCTAACTAGCTCTCTGAGCAGCCGGAATTGCTCTCTCCATATCCAGCATTTGGGTTTTGCCGGCAGTTTTTCCTCCTGTCTGAAAATTTTAAACTTCAGTATGTCACAGTCATTGTGGCCAAGACTGCTACCAAGTGCTGCTTCATCCATGAGATCCTCTGTGCTCACAAAAAAAAAAAAAAAAAATCAATCTAGAACCTTTTCTAGTTGGTTCCCTTTTCTGCTTTTATTTATTCCCAATAAGCACTACTAAGAACCTCATATAGGATTTTGTTTAAGGCAGCTTCAAATTACACAAGGTCTTATATATGCTCTGCCTGTACTAGTGGCAGAAATTCTTTTGTTCCTCCCTTCTCACCCCCAAGTGAGAGTAGGTATCACCTCATTTATTGAGCAAGGCTGTGCATTTTAATTGCATCTCATTAATACACTTACTCTGTGGCCTTGAATAAGTAATTAAATTTCTGTGACTATGTCATTGAATGGAAAATAGCTAATGCTTACTCACCCAGTTAAAGTGAATAAATATGTATTCCTGTGTCTTGAAAACGCATGGCTAATAACCAATTCAGTATGGCTTAAAAACATCAGGAAAACATACTTGTAGCAATTGGAAAGATCAACACAATGGAAAAGGCATTACAAAGAGGTGGAAGGACCAGCACAATAGCAGGGTGCTACAACAGAAGGGAAGTAGATCGCTCACCTGTATCAGAAGATTCTGGGTTTGCAGGGAAAAGCTTCCACCAAGGAGGGATCTTCAACAAGAGATCCTTCCTCAGCAGCAGTCAGCCCTTAAATGAGTCCTAAGAGGGGTGGAGCCAGGCTTCCAGTCACACAGTGAATTGCCTTCACCTGTGCTCCCAGGGCTGACTGGGTCTTTCTTCCAGGTGCTCAATCAGTGGTTCAGGCCATGACTCAGCAGTTCCCATACAATACCACATGAGGAGAAAAAAAAGAAACATAGAACAAAGTACTGCTTTGGTCCTGATTGAAGAGAATTGTATTTTAGCCCAGTGAGGAAATGAAGAAGAAATCATTCCAGATTTGTATGAAATTTGAAGTCATCTGCTTCATGGTGCTAATCTACTAGAAGTAACTTCGCAATCAATTAATGCCTCTGAGACTCAACAACAATGCATTTTAGGAGAACAGCTTTTTCTAGAGCCTTTTAATGCAGAGATCAAGAATATGTCAGTTAGAATACAGGACACGAGGAGTGTAAATGCCAGGTAATTAAGCATTCATATTGTCAGCCATAGGAAACAAAACTAATTGATTGTTAAGCTTACCCCATTTAATCTGTTGTCAGCATGAACCAGAGGTTTCCTAGAGATTTCTTCTAGTTAGCTAAGTAGGTAATTAATTAGGATTAAGAAATCCTGCATCCAGGTGGTGAGGGTTAGCTTTTTGAAAAAAAAAACAAAAAATATTTATGAAAGAATTTCACTTATGCCTTTTTCTGGTATAGTTTGGTGGGTGTTTTGCTGCTGTTCTTGGGTGACACCTAGTGTGTATGTTAAGCAAAAGAGCCATCTGTTTCCACAAATGCTCTGAAAACTAAATTGACACAGTTGTAATGTATGAAAATCTTAATTTTACACATCACCTATGTACTTAGGGCTCCCAGTGGTACATCAAGCAACATATTAATCAAAGAAGAAATAATAATTGAAAAGGAGTAATATTAACAGCAATTTTAGTTAATTTATTAGTGCTTTTGCAGTTAATGTTTTCTGGGGTATCAGATGCTTGTTCCTCTGACACTGTAATCCTTTTGCATCTGTAGCAAAATACAAGCACACTTGGTTTTGATATATTACGTAGATAATTTATTTCCATTCTCTATAATTATGCTTCATTAGTTGAGAACAGACACATCTCATGCTGATGCAGTCATAAAATTCATTACACTGATTCAGTGTGCTCACTGTACAAAATATTTTATTCTTAAAGTTCCTTTAATACTTATAAAGCAGTAAAACCTCTCAAGTCACTTGATCAGAATAGTCACTGTTGAAGTTTTTCAGATGCTGCCAGCATAGTCAGGAATCACTGCAGTCTTGTAGACAGCTGAGAAGATGGGCTAGGTGTACTGGAAGATTTCCAGTGTGTATTTTTTTGTTTGCTTTTTTACCAGTGCACATTAATATAACTTGAAATGCCCTTGTGTTTCACGGGTGCTTCTGCATAAAAGCACAATGTGTTTTTCATATACTCTGTACAAAGAAATTTATGTTATTATCTCTTAGTTTCCATAAATCCATGTTTTGTAGGGAACTTCTTGTTTCTTGAGTGTGGTAAAAATATGAGCAGTGCAAGTCCCTGGATCCAGATGCAGAGTATACACTTTTAAATCCACAGAATTGTTGCTACAAAAAGGTGTCTAATGCAACTCCTAATGGCCTTCTACAAGTATGCTTCCAGACTCTCTTATTTGTCAAGCCTAGGCATCCCTTGTACGCACATTCTCCTGCTGAAGTGAGGAGAGGCTAGCTATGGTTATCAAACAGGAACAGAAAATACTAGCTGCTTTGGCCTTCCTTACAAGTTCAGCAGCAAAATTTTAATGTTATAATTCCAAGGTCTGATTTGGAGCATCTAAAATATGCACACAGCAGGTGGATTTAAGTGATAACTGGATGTAAAATGTAAGGAAACAAATGTGCTAATAGCTTCTACAGTATGCATATCTGTGATACGCATATTCACAGTCTGCTTTGGCTTTCATACAACAGTAAGCATTTTTCTGGAGATAATAGTCATAGAATCCAAGAGTGGTTTGTGCTGGAATGGATCCTAGAGATCACCCAGTTGCAACCCCTACTATGGGCTGGCTGCCCCCCACCAGCTCAGGCTGCCCAGAGCCCCATCCAACCCCATCTTGAGCACCTCCAGGGATGGGGCACCCACAGCGCTCTGGGCAGTAATGCCAGGGCCTTACCACTCTCCCAGTGAAACGTTTCCCCTTGGCATCTGTTCTTCTTATGAAGAAGCAAAATCACCTCTGATAGGTTCTAGGCAACACCAGGCAAAGTATGTGCAGACAGACCAATAGTCACATGCAGAAAGAAGAGTCAAACTCACCCAACTGGTGAAGGGGCTCTCTGGCTGTGCAACACTCCTACTCAGGAAGCAGCCTAGGTCCAAGAGATACTCTCCCTTCTGTGGCTGGCCCTTATATGACCTCCACCCTGGGTCTGCTTTTTCTGGTCACCCAGGGAGCACAGGTGCAGTTTGCCTGTGCTCCCTAGGCTAGCCACACCCCTTCACCAGGTGCTCAATCACCAGTTCAAGCTGGGACCTAACAGTTCCCCTACGGCATTTAATATAAATCTCCACTCTTTTAGTTTAAAACCATTTAGTTTAAAACCATTCCCCCTTGTCCTGTCACTATCTATCTGTGTAAGAAGTTGATTTCCCTCCTGCTTATAAGCTCCCTTTAAATATTGGAAGGCTGCAGTGAGATCTCTATGGAGCCTTCTCTTCTCCAGGCTGAGCACCCACGCCCTCTCACCCTTTTTTTGTAGACGTCCTTATCTTCATGGCCTTCTCCAGACTCACTCCAACAGCATCTTATCTTAGAATCATAAAAGCATTAAGGTTGGAAAAGACCGCTATGATCATCTAGTCCAGTCACCAACCCATCCTCACCATGCCCACTAACCATGTCCCTCAGTGCCACATCTCCACAGCTCTGAAACACCTCCAGGGACAGCAACCCCACCACTCCCTGGGCAGCCTGTGCCAGTGCCTCACCGCTCTGTCTCAGAAGGAATTGTTCCTAACACCCAACCTGAACCTCCCCTGGCACAACGTGAGCCCATCCCCTCTCGTCCTGTCACTGTTCCCTGGGAGCAGAGGCCGACCCCACCTCACACAGCCTCCTTTCAGGTCGTTGCAGAGAGCGATGAGGTCTGCCCTGAGCCTCCTCTTCTCCACACTGAACACCCCCAGCTCCCTCAGCCGCTCCCCATCACACTTGTGCTCCAGAGCCCTCACAGCTCTGCTGCCCTTCCCTGGACACGCTCCAGGGCCTCGGTGCCTTTCTTGCAGTGAGGGCCCAGCTCTGAGCACAGCACTCGAGGTGCGGCCTCACCAGTGCCAGTGCGGAGGGACGGTCACCTCCTGCTCCTGCTGGCCGCACTCCCGCTGACACAAGCCTGGTGCCGTTGGCCTTCGTGGGCACCTGGGCACACTGCTGGCTCACATTCAGCCCCCACAGCCCCACAACCTTTACCTCCATGCAGCCAAGGCTGTAGTTATGCATGGGGTTGTTATGCATGGGTTTGTTGTGATCAAATTGCAGGACCTTACACTTGGTCTTGTTGAACTTCATCCCATTGGCCTCAGCCCAGCGATCCAACCTGTCCAGATCCCTCTGTAGGGCCTTCCTACCCAGAGGCAGATCAACACTTCCCCTCAAATTGGTGTTGTCTGCAAACTTACTGAGGGTGCACTCAATCCCCTCATCCAGATCATCAATAAAGATATTAAACTGGGCCAGCTCCAGTACCAACTCTTGAGGAACAGCACTTATAACAGGCTGCCAGCTGGGTGTATCTCCATTCACCACTGTCTGGACCCTCCAGCTGTTTTTTTACCCAGTGAAGGGTACACCTCTCTGAGCCACAGACTGCAGCTTCTGCAGGTGAACAGCATGGGAGACAAAGTCTAAGGTTTCACTAATGTCCAGGTAGATGACATCCAGAGCCTTTCACTCATCCACTAGGTGTGTCGCCCAGTCATAGAAGATCAGGTTGGCTAAGCAGGACCTGCCTTTCATGAACCCATGCTGCCCAGGCCTGATCTCCAGGTTGTCCCACACATGCTGCATGATTGCAGTCAAGATGATCTGCTCCATAACCTTCCCCATTTCCGAGATCAGGCTGACAGGCCTGAGAAAGATCCCCGGATCTTCTCAAGACCTTTCTTTCTGGGTGCTGGGGTTCCCAGACCTGGACGCAGTGCTCTAGGTGGGGCCTCATGAGAGCAGAGGGAGAAAATTACCTCCCTCTCCCTGCTACTACCCCTCTTTTGATGCAGACCAGGACACTGTTGGCCTTCCGGGCTGCAAACTGGTTAAATCAGTAAACTGAGCTTGCCTGTACTTTGGGCTGTTTATTTTATTGGAGTTGCTACTGGTTATACCGCAGCATTGTTGTTGTCAGAAACATATCTCGGTATAAACTGCAAGTGGCCACATACTCAGAAGATTAAGATGTGGATTGGTCTGCTGTCAGAATCTGAATGTAATGATTGCAGAAGCAGCTGTATAGCCTAAATTTATTACTGCAGATGTCCACGAGTTACTTGTTCCACAAAGGCTGACGATAATTCAGCATAGGTTTATAATTGACTGTAGTCTGCTAGCGACCCTTTTGAAAAGTAGATTACAGACAAAATGCAGTAAATACACTGCATCTGTCAGAGGAACACCTGCTGTGATGGTGGGTGCCCAGTAGATATCACCATGCACAAACGCAACTTAGGAATATACACTTCTTTTTTAGTGCTGCCTAGTAATGCGGTCAAATCAGTTAAAAAAAAAAAAGTAAGCTTGGTTCCTTCTGGACTAAGAGTGCTGCGACTATATTAAATATTGAACTCCGTGCTTGCACTGTAGGTGTACTTTAAATGGATTGTTGCTTGAATTAGTGATATTGGTTAAGCACCTGAAAACAAACAAAATGGGATTTTTCACAGCTTCATCTCATAAAGACCTGCATCAGTGAAATGTGCAGTAGTTTTTCATTCATGGCTTTTTTGGAAGGCTTTAGGGCTGTGTTGTTAATTTAATGGATGTACAAAAATATGTTTTTCTGATTTCTCTAACACTTCCTTAGGATGTTTGCTTGTTTTAGGATGTTACTTCTAATGACTTGCTACATTTTGGGTTGAATAAAAAAGTGAGTAAAATTGAATTCTGCAGAAATTGTGTAGTGAAGCTGGACAATATAAAAAGTTATTGTGAAACTGTTTACAAGCAGTAATCAAGTTATTATTGAGTTCTTATTGCCATGGGCCCTGGTTTCTAATTTCTTGGGGTTATCCCTTTTGGGTAACTTTGTTTTTACTATTTGGATTTTCTTCATGTCTGTGCAGGTAAGTGGCTTAATTTCCGCCTCTGTAGATTGTCTTACACTGGAAATCAAATTACCATTAAGAGTTTCAGCTTTAAATTCAGGTTTTAGGTTCTGTTACAGCTTTTTACTTGGCTCTATTGCTTACTGTGATTACAGCTGTCACTGTTTAACATTGTCTGTCACAGACTTGGGTGGCTGATTCTCAAGCTCAATAGAATAAAAAAGGGTTTATTTTTTTATGACAATAAATTGCTTCTTTCCAACGTGTAGAAAATAGCTTTCTGAACCATCTTCAGTTTGTTCTGCTGTAATTATGATTGATTCATCTATTCTTGTTATTCTTATATTTTTATCTTATATTTAATCTGTAAATAATGTTATTAATGTTATTCTTCTGGCATTCTGTTTTAAACTGTAAATGTACACGGTGTGTATTTGAGAGATCTTTTTGTTTAGTGCTATGCCTGGGGAAGAATGTGTGTCTTGCTTGCTTTTGGCAGATACTTTCTCTCAACAAATAACTATAAATAATTTACTGATACAATAAATAGGGTCTCCCTTTATGGAGATAGAACTGCTCCAGGCATACTAACTTCACTGAGCTCTTGGCCTCACCTAAGTCAGTGAATAACAGCAGGAAAGATTCAAAATTATTGCAGATTTTAATAGTTGAACCTTTTGAAGCTCTTGTACAGATAACACCAAACAGTCTTAAACATAAAGACATAGGAGAACTGTTCTATTTTTGATATGGATTAAAGTAGGTGCACCTGCCAGTGGACTAATAGGAACTCCTCATTATGTACAGGCTGTATCAGGAAAGCTATTTTTTTCTCAGAATCCATTCCCCTGGAATGAACATAATTTTGAACTTGTCATTGACATTGCCTCTCAGAGCACATTCAATCAGCAAGAGCACATTTGATTTTGTTGCTGGTTAATAAGATGCTCTGCATAGTGTGTTACAGAGCAGCAATGCTTATCATCTCTCTTCTGTGTAAGTTAAGCTGGAAAACATCCAGGGCATAGGGATCTTTGGTGTAAGATTTGGTACAGCCTTGGCTTTCTCTACATTCTCCTTCAGGGCAGTGTAGCACACTGCAGTGGATGCAGACCTACCAATCATGATACTACTCAGCTAAGTTGGCAAAAATAAAAGCCTTTTTAAACAAAATTGCAGTTTTAGTTAAGTCAGGGGGAATCTGTTTAAATACAAACCTCCGTGTTTTTTATTGTTCTTTGTTAAAATAAAGAGAGAGATCTTGCAAGCATCCTGTGTAAACTAAGATTTAAACTTAACATTATTCCTAGTCATGCAGGAAGTCGGGAAGAAAAAGAACTATGGATAATCAGTTAAAAGAACTGACAGATACCCTGATGTGTTGATCAGTAGTAATACCTAATTTCTATTTCAAGTGTGCTATAATGGATTACCATATAGATGCAGCAAAGCACTAAGCATTAAATAGATCTATGTGTTTTCTGAGAAAGCAATATTATTTCACACTGTGGGGTTTCTTAAAATATTTCTTATTAGTGTACTGTGAAACTACAAGCAAGATGTCAATAGCCAGTTTGGATTCACAGCAGTGTTGCTAAAAGTCTAGGCTGGAGTGCAAGAAACTATCATTTGTTTTATAGAAATGGCAATATGAGTTTTTGAGAACACCAGGGGTTAGGAGAGTGAAGAATATGTTCTTGGAAATACCGAGTTGAAAGGACGATGACCCGTGCACGTGCATGACAGTGTGTTCTGTCAGGCTGTAGCACCATCTTACTATTGTGACTAATGCACATATGTGAAAATTACCAATTAAAAGAGTGTTACAGCCTTAACTTTGAATTTGCTTGTAACATTCTGAAGTTTTCATGTAATGGTATAGATCTTTAAACATGCTAATGCATATTTCCGCTGCAGGAGCAAATATGCCCTCTGAATTTAGATGAATTCTGTTCATTCCAGTCTTCTGCAAAGCTTTGATATCTTCAGAAGTCACTGTGATGTCTGTAATCTAATTTGATTTTTAAAATGACTTCACCTTACAATTTGGTCCTCCTGTGCAGATGATTAAGTGTATCTTTGTGTTCTTCTGAAGTGAAGCCATATTTTTTCCTGCTTTTGAGATGCTGAAACGAAGAGAGGTGTGAGAAACAACTGAAGTATCCCAATTTTTGCTGTGTCAGGAGATTTTGGGATACGGAAGCTTTTCTCAGACAGGAACTTCTGTCCTCTTATTATTTTTTTCAAACCTTGTATTGTTTTGATTCAGCCACCTGACAAGGGTGTTTTTATTTTCTGTGTTATTTTTATTTATTTATTTATTGATACTTTAAAAAAAAAAAAGCCAAAACCATAAGCAAGTTCTTTCCTTCTTCTTTCCTCCCAGCGTCATGCAATTTAAGGTATCAGCTAGCTTCTCCTGGTAGTTGTCAGACTCTGCAACAGTATTTTTGTGCCAAATTTGCTCTGAACATGACTTAAAGTCAGTAACACTCAGATGCCAGAGTTGTTACTACATTCTTTTTCAAAATAGGTCTTAATTATGCATCTTGGACACTTTGTAAGCTTATGCAGCTTACATCTTATCATAGTTTACTTTCTAGAAGTGAATTTCATGTCCAAGTTTAGGTGAAATTTTGCAAGATACAAGGTACTGCCCATTCTGCATGCTGTCATGTCTCTGGTCTTTCCCGAATAACAGTTAACATGTTCTGCATCTTGCAGAGAGGGCACGGTGAAACCTCAGTGTGCTGTTGTGTTCAGGCACAGCAAGGAATGGCTCTTTGGTTCAATTCTCAATCATTTGGGATGTTCAGACTGGAAAAATTACTCTGAGAACATTGTTAAAGCTGCTGGGAAATGGATATTGTTTCTTTTTGCAACTAAGGAAAGCATGTTTGTATGTCATCAGATTATTTCCCCATATTTGTGCAGATAATACATGAGTATGGCATGCCTGGTAGTTTTAGTATGCTTCAGACTTAGTGAAATCGACATGTTTTCTGGGTGTATTTTTTTATTTATACAGAAATGCTGGATTCTTGAGAAATTTAATCTAATTGGTTCTTAGTAGTTAGTGTTTTGAAACAAATGAGTTAGAATTTCTAAGGACAAGCTGAATGTATCTTGCTAGGGCAGCCTGTGTTGCTGTGATGATTGCTGTACTTCTTACATAGACCTCAAAAAAATGAAAATAAACTGTGCTTATTTATTTATTTGTTTCTGTGATAAATGTGAAGGCATTTGGAGGCTTCTCCCTGTGGTGTATTCTGGTACCTGAATTCAATGAGGCTTTGGTTGCCCATCTCTGGGAGAGTTTTCCAGGTGGCCTGGGGAAGGAGCTGTGAGGATAGTGCTGAAACAGAGCACAGCGAGGACACGAGTGCCTGATTTATTTATCTATTCACTTTTAGAAATGCCAAATATTATTTGGGGAACGTGCTGTGGGTGTAAAGGAAGAGCAGACTGTCTGTATGACCTGAGGTCTGGTTCCCTAAGTCTCTGAATTTGTCATGAGTTCCATCTTCTGCCATGGAGAAGGGAACGTTCCATCTTCAAAAGATTGTGACTTTCAGTGTTGTATACAGTTGCTGAAGCACTTTGTTGTGAAAAATAAAGAACTATCATAATCCATCTCTCAAGCATATTGTTTTTAACAGCAGTAATGATTCATGTGTAGGCTGTCTCTGAAGGATTGCATAAAATGCAAATAGTTGCTTTCTTGGCTGTGACGCTTTATTTCTTCTTGTGAGCTTTTATGTGCAAAAGACCAACAAATGGGTCACCACTGCTTAAATTACTTGTCATTCATTGTGCATCCTGCATGTAGTTTTTCTGAAGACTCGATGGCTCTTCGTTATGCAGAAATTTATTGCGGTGATTTTGCTTGATGATTAAACTCTGACTGCTGGTCATATATAGCATTGCTCAGTTTTATTTTATTTCCAAAAGTAGATGTTGAAACTAGTTTCCCATTTAGATATAACTTCTAAATTTCATATTCCAATAGCTGAGAAGTCGTAAGTTCCAGACATTTTTTCTCTGAAATCTGTGCAAAAACATGTGTGTTCTCTTGCCTTTGTGGGAAGCTGACCATCAGTAAGTTAGCTGTCCTGTGCTAACGCTATACCTACTTGCCAAGTCCTAGTTTATTATGCTAGTCCTTTGTTTTTTTAAAGTGTCTCGAAACCTGGCTTAAACACTATTTAAAAGTCATGTTTACCAAAAGAAGACCCCCACCATAGCTTGGATTTATCCAGATTATTTATTACCATCCAGTAAACTGACAAAAAATGTTTGGTAGCCCCAACTGTTCTTTACATCTGATATTATAGGACTCCATTCAGGAAAGCACTTAAGCGTATGCTTAAATTGCTTTGCTTTGTGGATGCTCTGTTGAGTAACAAAACTGAGGGGAAATGAGCTTGACCAAACCTCTTTCTTTGTTTGATCTGCCGCTGTTAGCATCAGTCAGAGGAAGATCGCCGTGTATTATTCCACATAAGTGCTTTATTAACTGCATGTGCTATGAATTAAATTAGGCTAGCTTTGTGTAATTTGGCTCGGTTTCACTCAGTGGCTGGAAACACAGGTAAATCATCTCACAGTAAAACTAACTGCCCTGCTGCTCATCTCTGCCTTAGCTGGGAGATAGACCCCATTAGCTGATGAAAAGGCAGACCTAAGCCACCCAATCTCAAAATCTGGACTGTATCAATCTAACAGTAGTTATTACCAGACACTTCAGAAAAATGTAACCCAAAGTGAGCCTCTTAGAAGGAAATTCTATCTGTAACGTCTTCATTAGAAATCAGTTTATATTCTGAAATGCTAGGGCATTCCAAGAGAGGGGGAAGGGGAAAGAGTGCTAGTGCCACGGCATTTATTTAGGATCATTCCAAGCATCTTCCTTTGCAGCAAGGGAGTAAGTAATGGTGAAGAGTTCTAATTATTATAGCTATCTGCTTTCTGTTGTGTTCTCTCTCCCTGTATATAACCATTTCATTTATGTTTTGCATATTAGTTTATCTGTATCCTCTGAATGAGCCAGTTTATTATGGAAAATTTGACTATTTAGTTTTGTTTCCTGCAGAAAATATTGCAGCTACTGCCTGAGAGGATTTTTTATCGATGGCATTTTCGCAGTATAGGTAAGAAGGAATGGTTTAAAAATGTTCTAGTAAAAATAAAGTCTATGTTTTCTATAATCACTTTCCTGGTTCTACAAGTCCTCTCAACCACAGAATGATACAGTTTTGCCCAATACACAGAGAGTACTTACATGTGAGATTTGCATCTGAAAATTCTTGAAACATCTGGAAAATCTTTTTACCTGCTAAAATAGCTTTGTGTGTTGTTTTGTGTGGTTTTGATTGCTTGCTTCACTTTTATTTTTGCATGAAAGCTCTTGGAATTTTTGTATTGGATTTACTGTGGTCCTCTTTCCTTTCATCTCTCTCATAGCTTTTAGAGCATCAAAATGATGAGGGATCTAAACCAGTACACCTTTTCCTAATTAGGTCTCCTTTTGCATTCACAGACTAAGTCCAAAAATCAAGATTGAGAACAGTCCTGGAATCTATATTTATTTGCTCTCTTGCAAATTTGCATTGTGATAGTCTTTCACAAGTGATCACATACAAGATGCCTGCACAAAATTGTAGTAATAAAAATTGTTCTTTGCCTAAAAATAGATACTGTGTTGAACTTGTAATTGGTCTCCTTTGGAAATATATTCTGATACATTTCTGCTTTCCATTGGTGCCTGTTGAGTAGTTAAGCACAAGTTACACTAAATGTGAACCATTGGGCTGCTGTATCACATAAGAGTTTAATTTCTTCTGTGATAGTCCTGTGACATTATTCTCTGTACATTTTAATTCATTAATATTTGTGAAGCATTCAGCTATCACCACCTGGGAATTAAAAGGAATTTTTGTTTCAGAGCTGGGATAGTGAAACAAAGAAATAAAGGACAAAAACTTATTTTTTTGAATAACTTTGGTGAGCGGCCCACAGTTTTGTTGGCCTGTGTATGTGGGATTCTGATTATACAGTACTTCTGCAAGTTGGGCCCCAGCTGTCTTTCGTGGAGGATTTGCCAAGCCAATTGACATTGGCCATTTCAGGCACAAGATCCTGTGGATGGCATTTGCTTGATCAAACCAAGAGGCTCTCCATTGATAATCTGCACTCCACGATATTTAGAATACATACTCTGGCTTCTGGAGCAAGAGAGGGAATAGGAGAAGTGTAGGAAAGGAGCTGGTAAAGCTCGGCCTTTTTTCCTTGGCTTCCTGTCCATTCTGTCTGTTCACAAGCAGGTGTTCTGCAGAACATTTCATGAGCATAGAACTGAACCCTGCGTTGCAACGTATGCCTAAAAGGAGAATAATAGAGTTGTCAACTTAGTTAAGGCACTTAGAGTGCTTGGCTTAAAACTTGATATTCTTCCACTAGTTGTTCACCTTAAAGCATTAAGATAATAAGTATCTAACAGGTTGGGTGACTCATGAACGTTGGAAAAACAATTTTCTGAACTTTTATTGGTGAGTCTTTCTGTAGATAGTATAGGGATTTCAAGTGTGTCTTAAAATCAGGTTCTAAAAATGCTATAGGGAAGATGGTCTAGCTGTCTTTATTTTGAAAGTAGTTAACTTTCTAATTATTTAAGTATTTCCTATGGCAGTCCCTTTTGGCCTTGTGATCATGTACAGGAGACAAAGAAAAAATTATTCTTCTCCTCATTTGACCAGACTTAACAAATTAGAGTCAAGTGAGAAGTAAAATACTTTTATTTTGATAGTCCAGACAACTTGCAATCCACTGAAGTAGTTTAATTTGATAATTTCCTCTGGACTAAACTTCTTTGAGTCATTACAACTGTGAAAATCCTGTTTTTGAATGCTACCACGGTGGTCCCAATATTTTCTTTTGCTGTTTGTTGAAGTAAATTGGACAGATTATACTGCGTTGGGAGGGGAGCAAAGGGATATATTCCTTCATTATAGTACTTTTTTGTTGGTTGCTTGGTTTGGTTTCCAGCACCGTTTCATCAGCTGTAATGTTTTTGTCCCAACAATGTATTTGCTGTTGCAAAAGAAATAATGAGTGGAAGGTGAAGGTCAAGGAAAGGGCTGTTGTCACATTTCCAGTTAGCAGTGAGAAAAATAAAAGGAGATCTCTGCTTGACCACTTAACTTCCATTTCATCTGAATGAGTCCAGAAGAAATTGCTTTTAGTCAGTTGTTTTAGAGCTAATGTATTTATGTTCTCACTCCCTTTGAGTAGTGGTATTTGGGTAAATTTATAGCTGTGTTTGATAAACGAGCAACAAAATTTGGTTGTAGTGATTTAAAGTGCACCTTGTAATTTGCTTTTTGCTTGATGTTCATGTGTGCTAATATGTATTTGCTATATATGTTAATAACTTCCATCTAAAATTTTGAAATGGAGTGGTCTCAAAGGGTCATATTTAAATAAGTCTATGATTCTCAGAACCAGGGGAAATAACACCTGAGTTCTACATTTTGTTATTTTGCGAGGAGTTCGACTGAAAACATTTTTAACTGAAGAATTTGATACGTAAGATCACTCTGGTTTTATGTCAGACATTTGGAACAAGCAGTTGACCTGGTATTTTTAAACTTGAATCAAAATATTTTGCAGTTTCAGTAGCTGTTCACCTTTTTTTAAAAAAATAGACATGAATATCATGGAGATTTCTAGCATAGTTTTCTTAAATTTTTGCCTATATTAGTCTTTGTAAATGCATGATTCCCACAAATTGGACTTACTGTGATCCATTTGATACTTTGCAGAAACGAATATATTTGCCTAAAAGATTATGTGGAATTGTTTGAAGCGTTTTCCCAAATCTAGCAAGTCAACATTTCTCCTAGATGCCTTATTTTTCAAAGCAGATAATTTCTGACAATTCTCATCCGGCTAAAAACAAAAGTACTTCACTGTCAAGTGAGGTGTTATGTTAAAACTCTGTTCACCTGAAGATGATGGCGATAGTTGCAGTTTGATTCGTTTTGCTTTTTATCCCCCAGAGGTTTTCATTTTATTTTGAAGACCAGTGTAGTAACAGCACAGGAAATAGCATTAAAGCAGCCTTTTCTGTAATGTTTTATTAGAAAGCATCTTAACGTCTGATACGTGCCTATTTCATCTTCCTAATCCAGGGTCGATTTTGAAGAAACTTTTGCACACTGGAAACTCTCTCAAGGTATCTCTCTTTGATGATGTATTCTTATTTCTTTTTCATTTGACTTGTATGAAGCAAATTATTTTATAGATTCTCAGTATCAACATTTTTCAGATCACTAGACTTTTCCATTCACCTTTTAATTACCAGTTTTAAGATTGTAACTGTAGGCTGTTTTAAAATGCATGTTCTTTAGTTGTGCTCTTCTGACGACCTTTCTAAACTTAGCTGGAGAAGTTAGCAATGTATCTGCTTAATGCTTTATTTTTTCAGATCTCTCTAGCATGAAGTGCACTGTATTACATGTATAGGTTTCTTGTTTGCCAAATAGTTTGAAATCCATTTTTGTTACTCAAAAGAAATGGCTAAAATCAAAATTGGATCTTGTTAATGAGAAAGAAGAAAGTGAACTTACAGAATACTCTGCCTTGGGTGGTTTTCTGGCATCTCAGATTTCTTGGGGATATTCTGGTCCTGCTGACATTGAGGACAGCAGCTTACCTTAACCTGCATGGAACTGGGATTTCGTAATTGGTAGGGCAGAAGCAGGTCAGCTCCTTGTCCCCGAGTGGAGGTTGGAGCTGTCATACACTCTCCTCGGAGTGCCGGTGTCTTGGTACAGTTTGCTCTCACCTTTCACTGCTGCTGTTAAATTAGCAATGGGATTATTCGTTCTATGACCAAAACACTCACTAGTACAGAATTGGAATCAATGTACTTGTCCTGCACTTTCTTAACTACTTGACTATGTTACTGTACTTTCAAATTTGTTTTCATATTGTTTTCTACAAAATCATCCCCTTGTAGATAAGATGTGAAGGAATCCGACTGTTTCTTCTCTGGCTTCAAGCACTTCAGACTAACTGTACAGAAGAGCAGATATTAATATTTGCATGCCTTGTGCCTGGGTTTCCACCAGTTATGTCCTCACGAGGCCCCTGTACATTAGATAACATCATTAGTCCTCCTAATTCACCAGATGGTGAGTAAACTAACAAGTTCTGTGGTAGGTGTTTCACTTTCTCCCTTTTCCTGAATTCACTGTGAACCTGGAAAGCAGGAACAGTGCCACGTGGATGATACTATTTGTCTTTGTAGCTCAGAGACAGCTTGAATTTGTCAAGCTATTGACATTTTTTGCAGCGTTATGGCCTTTGGGTTTGTCATTCTGAGTTAAGAACTTTTTCTTTTCCTATATTGAGGTGAAGCTACATGAACACGTTACTGCAAAATAAGTTACTGTGTAGATTTACAGCATATTTGTTAATCTGCAGCAACTTCTTGTGTTAATCCTTCCAAACTGCACTAAATCAGAGATTGGACCTGTCCTCAGATATATGTGAAGGTGTATGGGAAAATACTGGAAATCCAAGCAGTTTTGGCTTTGCGCAACTTAGTAGCACATAAGTAATTACTAGCAAGTTGGTCTTTTTATAGAGAATGTTATTTATTTCATTATTTTCAGGTTTTCTGTGTTTAAAGCATTCTCTTTTTATTCTAGCTAAGATTTTTCCAGAAGAAATTACTCCACTTTTGCCAGCTGTCTCTGGAGAGAAAATTGCTGAAGACCAAACCTGCTATTTTCTTCAGTTACTATTAAAATATATGGTAATTCAGGTGCGGAGCATATATGTTTTTAACTATTCATATTTGGAGGATTATACTTGTGGTAGAACATCATTTGCACTTTATATATACAGAGCTGCTCTTGCCCCTTTTCATGAAAAAGCTGTCATCTGCTTTTTCTTATTTTCTTTTTTAAGAGTAATTATCCCAAGGATATTTCTTTGAGCCATTTCTGCTGAAAATCCTAATTCTTACCAGAAATAAGGAAAACTTGATTAATATTAACCGAACTTAAAAAAGTTTTTCTTTGTGTCCCTAAAGATCTCTCACGAAGTTGCTGTAAAGTTATTGTTACTGTTTCAGCAACTGTAATTAGAAAGCTGATTTTCAAAATTTAGCTTTAATTTGACTTGGAAGTGAAGGGTACAGTATTCTTATGTTATCATATCCTTCAGTGTATGCACTGTTCTTTAAGATGATTTTGCAGAGAGAGCCAGATTTCCTTTTAGAGTGATGTGACCACACACGGTCTTATTTTTCTGTTTCACTGGTAGCAGTTAAAAGCTCCAGTTAAGAGGGCTGCTGGGGGTCCTGATATGTAAATAATGAGGTTCCATCATAGTGATCATTGCATTTTTTTAAAAAATTATTTACCAGTTTTCATATCTATATCTCCTAAGCTGCATTTTTTCTAATTCTCTAGTCAGCTGGAATAAATCGTTATACTCCAGTAAGATGAACAAAACAGTAATATCACACTCAAAATCCAGGAAAGAGTTTTTTTTACAATTACTTTTTAAGGCAGACATTTTTACATATTAGCAAGGCAAGGTACAGGGTATTTGTTAGATCTTTTAAATCTCCACATAAAAATTGTATGGGAAGAAGGATGAAAGAAGTATTGTAACTGCCTGTTTTATATGCTGTGTATGCATTTAGAAAGTTCATATGGGGCAGAAATACAAGTTGATCTTTTTGCGTACATTAATAGCCAAGAAGGACCACTGGAGAAAGAGATAAGAAAGGAGAGATGGCTTCTGAGTTTTGTTTTTTTGAAGGATGCAAGTCACATATAAATCAAAACTTTTAACTAGAAATAAATCAGATTCATCTGTTGAAGAAATAAGATTATCTGTTTTAAAAGAATGAAGGAAACAACATTTTAAAGGAAGAGGAAACTGTTTAGACAACAAACACGATTATACTATGTATATATATATATTACCATGTAGTAAAAAATGCAATACCAAAGAGGTATTTGGAAAAGCTTTTGTTGATTAATTTGTTTGAGACAGTTGCTGTGTGAAATTATCAACACAGCACTCCTCTTACGTATCAGATTTTCACAGTATGTCGGTGAAAAAAATATTTTCACTGCTGTTTTTACACTCTGATTGTGTGTCTGGGATCTAAAACATGACTGCGCTACAAATCCAGTTTCATTGTTGTTCATCAGCATATCAACATCCATCCTGCTTGTGTTGCTAGGTAGAGGCGAGTGTGCATGGGCAGTAACCTTTTTGCTACAGACTGAGGATGAGATGAAAATAACGTGACACAAGTACAGAATGATCGCTCTGAGCTGGAATGTAGAGCAAGTCTTGAAGACAAAGGGAACAAATTCTCTACTGTTTAAAAATTTGCACGGGTTTTAACAAATACATTTTGGTAGGAAAAGCAACTTGTATGTGTTCTGAGATCACATACCATTTTAGTTCTTTAAAAGCTGATAGTGCTTTAAAAGCAGTAGGACTGGTGATCTGTCAGTATGCAGTTGAATTGGCACAAAAAAAATGAAACTAATTTCATGGTGAAATTTAATGAGTGTAACTTAAAAAAAAATCAAGTCTTAGTAGGTAATGGTTAAAAATAAAAAACAAGGAAAGTGAAGGTGAACTATGACTTTGAGTAATAAATGCTTTTGATTGCTGTAGAGCTGGGAAGATTTGTGGAGCAATTTGTAGAAAATCTTAGAAATTAAATTTTAGAAACAGCCACTGCAGTTGTAATCTGGCAGTCCATTTCTGCATCGTAACAGCAGATATTGCAAGTATACATGAATAAAGTGCATGCACTTGTTGACTGTGGCTCCCTTAGCGTACTTCAACCTTATCTTAAGTAGACTGGGTATTAATCAATGCTAATAATCTGACAATAATTACAGTAACTCAGTAATGTCAGTGTCATTAATCTGAATGTCATTAATACTCCAGTGTGTATTTACATTCACAATTTATGTCTATCTGGACAGAATTTAACATAGTTTATTTGACATAATAAGTGTTGGAAAAAGTCTGTAGTCTTGCTTCCACCTCTATGTGTCTGTTTTGCAGAAGTGTAGGGCATTGCAAGCCCCAAAATTTTAGAGAGCTGGAGAAAGGTACAGTCTAGATTAAAACAGGAGAATGTGTTTAAAAGAAAAAAGATCCCACTCAACTAAAATAAACAAACCTTTTTTTTAACTTCATATGTTATCACATTGGAAAGAGACAGTGAACTTGTCCATTATGTACGATTGGACAGGCTTTTCTAAGTGTTTCTAAGTGTCTTTTGATATGTTCGAAAACTAAAAAAGGGGAGATGAGAGGTAGGTTCAAATTTGAAGTAAGTGTCAAAAATGGAGTGCTTGCAGTGCTTACTTGAGTTTCATAGAGAGAGAAGTGATACAGGAGACTAAAATCCAGGTAGACCTTGGTCATCAGTGGAAAAAATGCTTCAGTTTAGAAAGGTGTACTTTGGTGTTTCCTGTTTGAAATTTTATTGGATTTTCTTGCACAGATAAAAACCATACCCACTTAGTTTGTGTTCAACATTTTCCAAATTGAAAGTGTTTTAATATTCAAAAAGCAACCCTTGCAAAAATTTGTCATGGTCTTCCAAAGAGCACTTTCAAAACTGTTGTTAAGGCATGCCTTGAAAGTGCCTATGTGGTTCCCTGGTGTATGTCTGCACAAGAACAGAGTGCTGCTCAAGACAAACTGGGATGTCAGCCTCTTCCTTCTCAGTGGAAAGCACTTGTGCCTGGAGTCACATGTCTCAAAGGAGCGCTGTGCGCACAGCCTTCCTTTGAAGTGTAGGCATTGAGAATTGTTCTGGTTAACGACATGTTGGTGATGCAAGTGTAGCCCAGAGGTATTCATAATTTCATCCAAATTCACAGGTAAGAAGCAAATTAAAAAAAAAATAATAATGCTGTATTTTTTGTGCTTCACAGAATACGAACAGCACAAATGTGCTGTTTTCTAATGAGCTTTCTTTCTTTAATATACTAAAGTTCTTCAAGGTAGTATCTCATATTCTTACTGTGCTTTCTAAAAAAATAAATAAATTTGGGACTGTTGGTTTTTCATCCCTCTTGTTAAAGTGCAGTTGTTCATCTTTCTCATTAAGCAGAGCAACATTTTGTCATCAACATGGAATGATTCTCAGTATAAAACATGAACTTCAAGCTTTTTGTTTCTTTCTTTTTAATTCTCTGGCAAAGGCTGCAAGCCTGGAGTGGAAGAATAAGGAGAACCAAGACACTGGTTTTAAGTTTCTCTTTACCTTGTTCAGAAAATACTACCTTCCACACTTGTTTCCATCTTTTACAAAACTAACTAACCTCTACAAACCTGTTCTCGGTAAGTAGCAAATTTTGTCTTTTAAGTAAAAAAAAGAGTCCTTGTTTCCTTAAACAGAAAAAAATGAGCATCGAAAGCCAAATGAAAGGAAACAGAGTTGTAGCTCTGAAGCAAATGATGAGCTCCGTTTGTGTTGCTAGAAGCATCTATCAGAAGCACTTCTCTGGGATTAAAGCATATTATTTCAGTAATGCTCATGTTTTTCTTTGACTTTCTCCCAAGATTCTACTGAATTATGTATTAGAGCCAATAGGAGCAGGGTTGTTAATACTCACCTGACTCACCTCGCCTCTTCCTCCTCTGACTTCTATCTCCCGTCTTTGCAATTTGCTGTTAGTGTCTGAAGTCACCTCTGTCCCACTTCAGATGTGTTGTTCACAAGTAGAGGACAATCCTTCTCTGTTCTTCAGCTGTGTACAAGTGATTATTCCCCCGAGATCTAAGCATCTGTGTTAATTGTGACCCAACCTATGTACGTTTGGCAGTCTTCCACTTTCTTCCCATGTGTGTTCTCTCTTTTATTTTAGCTTGTGCAGTACTCTTTGCACCTGAGCTAACATCTCTTTCCCATGTGCTAAGTATCCTTATTAATCTTTCCACTATTGAGTGTTCCTGAGTCGTCATCTCTTTCTCACTACCTTACTAGTAAGACCCCATGAAAGTTGTAAACTCAGCTTATGTTGCAGGCTCACGTTTGTTTGGCATCTTGTCTTTCTCTTTGCAGCTCTTCTCTTTTGCTTTCCTTCCTTTTGCCTAATACAAATTATAGCCTTCATGAAAGATTTGTGCTTTTGTGTTCTTGCTTTTTTTTAGAAGAAGTTATTAATACAAATGTTAAATAATAAAAGCAGTCATTATTGCATCTGTTATTTCACATGGAGAAAATGTTGGTGACATGTTCTATGCATTTAAACAGAGTCTGGAAGCAAGTACAGCTTTTTAAGATCAGGTTTTCTCTGCATTTTCTCTTTTTATCTCACCAGATATTCCTGATACAAGACCAAGACCAGTCTACATTACTGCAACACGAAACAATGAAAATGTCTATAGCACAAAAATTCCATATATGGCAGCTCGAGTTGTTTTTATTAAGTGGCTTGTCACTTTCTTTCTTGAAAAGAAATATTTAACTGCTGTTCAGCATACAAAAAACGGAGGAGAAATGCTCCCTAAAATTATCCAGGTGTGCTTTCAGGTTTACCTTTTTTCTCTTCATACATGCTAGAGACCTTGCAAGTGATCGCAGTGCACTGACAACTGCAGCGAGAAAGAAATGCAATCCCCACATGAATAACTGATGTACTTGTAAATTGATTATTTTTTTCTTTTGTGAGGGAGGGAGTCTTCAAGGGAATCTCTTAAGTAATTAACCACATTTTTCTTCTCATATCTGTTTGCCTTACCAGATTTCATTACTATTATCTTTAGACTTCTGGAATTTAATCTGTAAACTGTCAAACTTACTTGAGGCGCATACCATTTCCCAGTAACATCAAAGACTGTTTTGTTTTCCTCTTGATTGTAGCAGCTGTTTACAATGAGATACTAGAAAAATATTTCACTTTTAGATTCTGGTTGAGGTTTCTGTAGGATTAGGGATTTAAAATGAATTTTGTGGAAACAAATTGTTTTAAAAGACCCTCTAGCTTCCCATTAAAAATCTAAGATCAGTGTCAATTTTATATTCTTCTCTTGAATTGTAGGTCAGTGTCAAATCTGGCTTCAGTGGAAAAACATTCATTAACTGTGAAAGTCAAACTGTATATTTTCACGTTAATTAATTTCTTCACTGAAGAGTTTTGAAACCTTAGAAGGGCCAAGTGTAGCTTACCTACTGAAGGTGCTTTTTAGTAATCTTTTCATTCTCATTGGAATTTCCACCTTCTGTCTAAATATGTGCTGTGTCATTGCAACAGGCATAGCCTGGTAAATGAAATCTTTTCACTGAATTTTATGGACGACTGACACCAATTAAATATTTAGGCTATATAAAGATATTGCTGCCTTCAGAATGGAACCTTGTCAAAAGTTAGCACTTAGCTGAAGCCAAGTGTCAGCTTTTGGCACATGTTGACTTCTTGGTTGTTAGAAGCTTCGCTGCCTGTAGCCTGTGCCTTGTTAGTATGGCGGAATTTTACAAATAAGTTTATTATGAAAAGCAGTAGAGACATTACTGCTGCTCTTTGTCACCTTACTGAAGTAAACATAAAGCTGAACTGCATTTGGGCAATGCGTTCAGTTAGTGTAAGTAGCATTCATTTTCCGGTAATTCACATGCAGTTTTATTCACTTTCTTCCAAAGGCTTTGTAAGGTCTTCCCTTGACTGAATTATTTTAGCCAGACATGGTTCAGGATGAAATGTTGCAAAGTAAATGCAACGCCACGCCAGAACATTACCTGGCAAAGAGCTGTCAGGAATAATAATGCCTAAGAATATGCACCATGTATAGTGATGTGATCCATCTTTTCTCTGAAATCCAGTGGACTTGGAGATGCTTCTCCCTTGTCCCTGCCAGCCCTCCAGTCCCGCCACTACACCCCTTCCTCTTTTTTTCTCGGGGAGCAGACAAGTCAGGCTGCAGTGGACTCATAGGAAGTATGTTTCATGTAGCATATAGGACCAAATTCCTTCTTGTATCAAAAAGCAGACTGAAAATTGCACCTCCTGACTGCTGGGATCCCTGGGTGCTATGTGAAAATGAATGCTACTGTCTTGAGTTCTGAGAAAGTCTCTCAGATTTTTGGCATGCGGTGTTTCAGTAATTTAATTAGATATATCTTTTCTTCTGTGTAGACTGTTGGTGTTGTAAACCAAGATAAAAACCCTGAACTGGAAACCAGCGTGCCTTATGCAAGCGAGCAAGAGAGAAGCCATTCCAATAGCAGCACATTATCTGACCGGCGGCTCAGTAATTCAAGCCTCTGCAGCATCGAAGAGCAGCATCGGACCGTCTACGAGATGGTGCAGCGGATCCTCTTGTCCACTCGAGGATATGTTAACTTCGTTAACGAGGTGTTTCGGCAGGTAAATGTGCCTGTGTAGTTGCCATTACGTGATTTTTTTAAAATGTCATGGTTACTCGAAAGATCACTGTGAAGGCTGCTGGTCAGGTAACTGATCAAGCATTGATGCTCATCACACCATCACTTTTATTTGGGAGGTCTTTCTGCATCTAATTTGAACTACAAAATTTATATGGGAGCTGAAACTTTGCTGATACTAGATGGCAAATATGTCATACTTGAATGGGCCACTTAGATTGCAGTTATTATTTGAACGAGTAAAATTCTTTTTTGTGTGGTCAAAGTCATTATTTATTGCTTCTACTAGTATTTCTCTTTATTTTGATATCTTTTCAATTGTTTGGGATAAAAATACACGTGGACTTACTGTATATTCCCAGTCCTCTTTTGCTTTGTTGTCATGGTAGAAATTGGTTGAAACAGCAGTTCCAGGTTACATAAATTTATAGGAGACACCCTCCAGCAGCAGAGTGAGCATGCATGCTTTACTGGGGAGTGTTTTGTGTGACACAGTTAAGGAACACTTTGTACCAGCGCATTTGACAGGGAGGGGTGATTTTGTGTATGTTGCGAACCACTGTGGTATGCTGCCCTCTGCTGGTGTTTGGTCAGAGTGTATGCAAAGATCAACTAGCTTCTAGGGAACAGAAGCTAACAGGATGCAGCACTCTTATTAGATATGATCAGTGTTCAGTAATCGAAGCAGATCATGGTACTTGGATCCTGTCTGTATTATTAATAGTCTAGCAATTGTCTTCAGACTTTTTCAGTTTCCCCATAACTTGCAGAACAACGTGCTTGCTATGTGGCGTATTTGGTCTAGCTTTGCTAACCCATCAATTTCAGCAGACTAGGAGTTTGAGACTCCATCTAGCTGTTGGATATTGCACTTCATGCTGACTGGAGAAAGGGAAACGTGCTGTACGGTGCAAAGATTTCCCCCAGTCTGAGCAAGATACCCCAGTAATGTTTTTGCAGCTAAACAGAGTATAGGAAGATATGCTATTAACGTTTGTTCTGAAATGCGTTACTACAGCTTGTTCTGTTGTTAATTGTGAAGAGTGGGTAATCTCTTCATAGCCAGAACAGATTTTTTTAATTTGAAGAATGTATTTTAGTCTTCTTCGGTGAGTTTGTAGTATAATGCATATGATACCAAAGCAGGAACTTTTTCTTTCTTGGCAATGTAAGGTGGGTTTTTTTGGTACCGGATGAAATTTCTATACCTTGATTTCTATGCCAGTTCTCTGTTGTCCGAAGATTTGCCAACAGTTGATGCTAGTATGTTGTGAGATTTCATTTTTAGAAGTCTATAAAATGTTCTGTCATCAAACTAACTTTATACCACTGTGAGGGATAATACTTGGCCAATAAAGATATGGCAGACATCACGCACTGTTTAGTGACCTTGTGGTTTCCCAGGACTTACAATATTGCAAGAATCTGACACACATTGCTGTATTTTTTTAGATGCCCAAGATCTCCAGAGATGTGGGGAAGCAGGCAGTTTGGCTGTTGAAAGCTCTCACAATAAACATCTTTACAGAACAGTTACAAATACTGACATTGGGTAGCATGTTGAAAATAAATTCATTATGATGATTTTTGAAAATGTTGTCAAAAAAGATTAAATGTCAGTCACCACTATTCTCATCACAGTTTACTGTCTTGTCTCTACCAACACTTGCTAAAATGCCATTTCATATCCTGTACTGGTGATGTAATTTGAAGTCAGCTTCTTCAAAAAGTGTAGGGTAGAACCCAAGTTTAAGCCTGCCGGACCTCTATGCCTAATAATAACTTGTGTAATGAATCCACCTTAATTTAGAGAGCTTACAGTGAGCAAAGGCACCTCTTCGTGTTTGTCTGAACAAATACAACATGGAAATTGTTTGGAATTAATAGTTACAGAATTGTGAGATGCCACACAGGTGTATGTATATACATACGTTGTTGATTAACCGTAATTCCTTGTACAGATGTAAAAAATATGTTTGATAATATTTTTGATCTATGTTACTTATGGGTAGTGATGATGCATGTGTGTGTTTGTATATACATGGATTTCTATGCCCCGTATATGCAGTAAAATCAGTTAACTTTAAATTTAGGCATTTTTGTTGCCTTCCTCTGATATATCTGCAACGCGGAAAGTGGTTAAGGTGTATCGAAAGTGGATACTGCAAGAGAAACCCGTGTTCATGGAGGAGCCAGACAAAAAGGAAAACAGTGAGGATGCTGTTGTCAACTTAGAGGATTCATCTTCGCAGATGGATGGTAAACATGTATGCTATCAGTGTTATTTACATTATTCTCTCTCCTTAAAATATATTAAAATATATTATTTACCCCTTAATCTTGCTTTCTAAGTGAGTAACAAGTTATATGGGAAATCAGGATTTAGAAGTGCTATGTCTAAGGGCCAGAAATGTAAATCATTACTTAGTGTTCGGTAGGCCTTACTGAGTGCAAGGAAAGATTGCAGCTCCTTGAAAAATACAGCTTTCTTCATTATTCCTTGTCTATAGAGATATGGTAGCAAGAACTTAATGGAAGTGGTGGTAATTACTTAAGAACTTGAAAATATCTGCTAATTTGTATATACTCAGTCAAAACTTTCGATCTGTAACTCTAGGAAGTTAGATTGTAAGTAAAAATTCTGTGACATCATCTTTTTCATGTTCATGTACTATAGTAGTGAACCATCATTAAATGTTGACTTTGACCTTCACATTCAAAGCTACTTAAATAGAAATTTTGTGCTACTGAGAAAAATGGTTGAGTTGTAAAATCAGGATTTGTAGTTTTTCCAGGCATGAATTCAAATATACTACAATCAGTGACTACAAAATATAAGATAAAATATTTCAAAACAGCATAGTTCTTTTACGTTCTGTGAACGTTTAAATTCCATGTACTATCTGTTTGCTCAGAGGTATCAATGATAGACATAACTTCCTTGCTGAAATGGACATAGGGCACAGTAGTTCCCTCTTCTTGCTTTTGCCATTTTAATTGATGTTGAATAATCGTGGACGTTTTCCTTTCTCCGTGGTCACTAACTGAGTGATGTTTTTGAAAGCTTTCCTCTGACCATTCAGGACATAAGCGCTCATCCAGCTGGGGAAGAACGTACTCCTTTACCAGCGCTGTTAACAGAGGATGTGTATTAGAAGACGAGGACAAAAATGTTAAAGCTGGTGCTCAAGCTGCATTACAGGTGTGCTGTGTTGAAAGGTTACAAGGCTGTAAGAGTCATGTAACTTATACTGCACGTTATAATACAGTCATATAGCCATATTAAATTTTATGGTCATTTCCAGATTAGAACGTTTTGGGAGAGTTCTAGGTTAGCACCAGTGTAGTGCTCTGTATATGAATGTGCTGAGCTCAGCACAGGACAGCCCCCTTTCTGATCAGTTATAGATCCCTTGTATTGGGAATGGAGAAAGGGAGACGTAGCTACTGTGTGCTGTTAATTTTTTCTTTTTTGCATTACTGAAAATAATACTCTTCTGGTTTATATAAACTGTAATTTCCTATTTTGGTTTAAAAGCTTAGATGGAGGTCTTTCTGAAATTAATACTCTGAAATTAAGGAAAGAAACTACAAGCCGTTGATGGTTTTCATCAGATATGATTTGAACTACATTTGTAACTCTATAAAAATGTACTTTAAATCATGTGCTCATGTCTCAGACCTAGGTAACTATTTTAAGGTATAAGGTACATTTTTTTCCCTACTGTTGGTACTGTGGGTTAGAACTGTACATATGCTTTTATTGTACCTCATTTATTGGAAATAGTGGTGTTTGCTTAAGCATATAATGCTGGAGGAGTGGCACTCCTGCCTGACCAAATAGAAGAGGTACCTGCAGGACAACAGACTATGTAATATGTGCCTTTGTTATCATGTAATGCCACCTGACTTCGATTTAGAATTATTTAGAAAAATTAAGTGGTAGATGAAATGTGAAGCTTGCTCTAAGGAAAGTGAATGATTTGACTAGGAGAGGGCAAGTATTCTATTATTCTGTGTCTTGACCTTTTTTTTTTTTCTGGCACTGTGTAAACTGACTGTAAATGCCTGTCTTGAAGGTGTTCTTGACAAACTCTGCAAATGTTTTTTTGTTGGAACCATGCATTGAAGTCCCTGTTCTTCTAAAGGAGCAAGTTGATGCTTGCAAGGCAGTTCTGAGTATTTTTAGGCGCATGATAATGGAACTATCAATGAATAAAAAGACATGGTAAGTTTAATGTATTCTACCTCTAAGAGAAGAATATTAATATTTAACTGTTATGGGACAATTATCAGGAAGGGGAGAGGGGGAGAGAGAGAGAGGGGAGAGAGAGAATTTACGCAGAGATGGTCCTTGTTACATATGCCACACTTACAACTTGCATCTGAATTGATTTGTGAGGTTGTAGGTTCTGCTGTGTCTCCATCAAAGTGCTTTTTGATTTCAAAGTTCTTGTTACTTCTATTCCTGAATTTGCCTTCTCAAAAATTAATTTTTACAGCCACAGTCAACAATGATCACATTCTCAATGTGTAAAGTTTACTGAGAATTAACAGATTTTTGGTATGTGAAATTAACAAGTATGATTAATAGGAACTGTGAACAAAAAGTACAATTTTGTTTTGGAACCAGGGAGCAGATGTTACAGATACTCCTCAGAATAACAGAAGCAGTGATGCAGAAGCCAAAAGAAAACCAAATAAAGGATATGTTTGCTCAGAGCATGTCAGGATTACTTTTCCGAGTGAGTATTTCTTGTGTGTGTTTGACACTGGTTTTCCACACTGATTGCCTGTAGTTTTGCTTAAGTATTATTGCACAGTGCTATGCAATGTATTTATAAAATATGAAAAAGTTCTCCTTTGCAGTAATTCAGTTGTTTTATTGAGACAGATTCCAGGTGCCAGAAGCAGTTTATTTGATCTGTTCTTCAGGGCTCTGTTGCAAACTATGGTAGTAGTGCAGGCAGATACAGAGTCTCATTGTGGGATATCTTCAGTGAGTAGCTGTACACTGTAAGCTATATAGACATTGTGTTGAGAGACATGGTTTAGTGGGGTTATCTTGGTGGTAGGTGGATGGTTGGATGGGATGATCTTGCAGGTCTTTTCCAACCTCGCTGATTCTATGATTCTATGATATGCAGCGTTTTCTAAAAGTAAGTTCATCTGTCAAGTCAAAACTAAGTCACACTTAAGAAGATGAAAATGTGTGTACAGCCTTTTGTACATGGTGTGCTCAGACGTGAATGTTACAGACATAACTCAAGCTCTGTGATCATTTGAAAGGTGTAGCGATGATCAGTTCTGCATTCTGTTCTATTATTATTACTATTACTATGAACAATATGTTAGCTTACCAGGAGAAATAAAGACCATCTGAAGCATCTGTTTCAGAATTTTTAAATTTCCTTGCTCAGTATCTTTTACAAATATCTACCTACCAATTTCTAGGAATGTTTTGTGATGAAGGGTATCTATACATCTGTGTGTCACTGATAATCTGTGCTAATATGTGAGATGGTGTTAATTTCAGCAAAGATGTATGACCTGTCACTTGTTTATTTCCTCTTAGACCCTCATTGTGGCTTGGATCAGAGCAAACCTGAGTGTCTACATTTCTCGGGAGTTGTGGGATGAGCTGCTTAGCGTTCTGTCTTCCCTGACTGACTGGGAGGAGCTCATAAATGAGTGGGCCAACATCATGGACTCTCTGACAGCAGTGCTAGCACGAACTGTGTATGGGGTGGAAATGACTAACTTACCCTTGGATAAGCTCAGTGAACAAAAAGAAAAAAAGCAGAGAGGAAAGGGTTAGTCCCCATGCTTCAGTGCTTTTTGTATCAAACAAGTTAAATATTTAAGTTTAAACTTTAAAAGATCTAACATTAAATACCTCTTAATCTCGTGTAAGAACCTGATTAATCAAATATGAAGGGCTTTGGATTTTTATGTTCTTATCCTTCGTTGTGCTAGGAAGGGTAATTGGGGTCAATAGATGGTAGCTATTTAGCAGATTTTAGTATGTGCTAAAAAAGAATTTTTTCTGTGCAGCCGGAATGAATCGTGATTTCTTGTGCTGTATTGTGGCATAGTCATTAATGTCAAATTCTTTTCCATGTAATTTTATTAAACTTTGTGAATTACAGTATTTCAGCTACATTTATATGCTGCTTTGCAATTGATGCACATAGTTGAATTTTTACTGTGATGAAAACCCAATTACTACATCAACTATGCTGATTTGAAGATGAATATTTTTCCATGTTGAATTGCATGTAAGTTTATTCAAACTTTAGAAGAATAAATGACAGAGCATACAATACTAAATGCTAAAAAATTTTTGTTTTCTCTAAGGTGGTGTTTTAGAGCCTCAAAAGACAGCTGTAGTGGGAAGATCTTTTTCATTAAGCTGGAAGAGTCACCCTGAAGTTGTGGAGCCCATGAGATTCAGAAGTGCTACCACCTCTGGAGCCCCAGGAGTTGAGAAGGCAAGAAATATTGTTCGTCAGAGAGCAACAGGTCGGGTCATTACTCGATATTTAGATCTCAAGTTTTGTATCTGCCTTTGTGTTGTGACTACTTCCAGAAGTAGTATAACTTAACTAAACAAAGATGTCGCATACCTGAATCTGGATGTCTGCAGCACTACAAATATGAATGAAAGATCAAAGTATTTTGGAAAATACTGTATGCATGCTCTTAAATGCTTTATGCTTCATTGTAAGTTAGTCATGCGCAAGTTATGAGGGTTTTTTTGTTAAAAAGGAAAAGAAGTTGAAGTTCATTCCTATTTTTATCAATTCATAAGAAAGCATTTTTTAGTATCAGTCATACATAGTTCCTGAATTTTCTTGCTGCTTGCTTTTTACTGTAATCACAAGATAAAGCAGGTATTTAATAAGCATCCTTTCTTATTCAGTTTATTTACCTTCTTTTTAGTGATGTACCAATATATGTATAGCATCTCTTTCCTTTGTTTCTTTCACGTTTAATTCTGGGAAGAAAAAATATAATGGGAGACAGAAGGGAGAATGGGGTTTAGGAATGATGGGGGAATGTCTGAAACTCCATATGTTGAAAGAGATGCCTAATTTTTCAAGCATATCAGAGGCCTGAATTTGATCTCTCCTTGTTTTGCGGTAGTGAGTCTCAGTATTCCAACTCAGTGGGCTATGAATTAAAACTCTCCATAGAAAGTCTTCTCTGTTTTTCAATAGGAGATGTTTTTCTAAGCAGCTTCTTTCCTCATTTGTAATAGATTAGTTGTGTTTCTTAGCAGCAAAATATGAAGATGAGCTAGTACGTCTTTTGTGGCTACAGAGAAGCTCATTTGGTGGGCAGCAAATTGGTTGTCAGACAGGAGGATGAACTTCAGGTATAATAAAACTCTGGTTTCACTTTGTGTCTTACGATGATATAAAACTAGAGTTATTCTGGCTTTTGTAGGATTTCTGGTGATCAATGACTCCCAGATCAGCAGATACAAAAACCCCTTATATCTGCACATGCAGATATAGCAAATAATAATTTCAAGCACGTAAGATATCTGTCTATTTTCTAAGAGTAAGACTGACTAGAAAAACAAAACTTGTCTGCTAAAATTCCAGAAATGTTACCTTTCAGAAAGAAATGCAGCAGTCCCTGAAGGAATTACAGAAGCAGAAATAGTCAGGGAAGGACTTCATTTAGCAGAATGGAGGTTTGGGGAAACGCATCTCCTGCCCTGGGGCTTATTTTTTTCCCCTCTCTCACTGAAAAACAACAGAAAAAACAAAACCACCTAAGTCAACATACCAAACACAAGAATGCCTCCTGCTTCCACATAAAACTTTATTTTCATCTTCTGCCTGCACTGAGAGTTAAATGAGTTGACAACAGAGTATTACTGCAGCAGCTCACCACCCTGCTTGAATATTTTTTGTTTTTCCTTCTTTCTTCTCTCTTCCAAGTAGCAGCATTGACATTGTTGTGAACAAAAAGAGAAACAGCACAACAAATGCCTGATGCATTTCTAGTACAGTTGATGAAAAATTGATGTTCTTTTCTAAAGGAGACTTCAAGCTTATGACAACTGGATGTTAATCATTAATATGTTTTTTAAAAATTGTCTTAATGATGATAGACAGCCTCTAATGCATTAGCCACCTTGGAAGGTGATTTTCTTGTGAGCTGAGAGTGTATTTAATGCACAGGTTACAAAAGGGACACTTTCAGATCCCATGAAAGAGAGCTGCTCATCTCTCTTACAAATGATGAGAGAAGCTGCCAGCAAAATAATACTGGATACAGAACTTAACGCTTTACTGTCTCTGAGATTATTTTCTCATTTTGCAAAAGTGCAGAGGTCCAACAGTATTTTGAGTGCTCCTGCCTTCTCTATTGACTTAAGAATCCAAAGCCCGTCTCATAACTTGCGTGTTTCGTCATCCTGTTTGTAAATGGAGAAAGCATGTACGCCAAAAACAGCGTCTACAGGATACTTCAGGATGTAAGCTACTGCAGACCATGAAGCACCTGCTTAAAGCAGGGTCAGCAGTCTTGTCAGACAAGTGCACTCAGGGTTTCATCAACAAGCTAGGATCCCTAGTTTAAAAAAAAAAAAACAAAATGAAACCGTGGTAGCTGTATCTTTAGATTGACTTCTGAGGGGCACACTGTCCCACTGGGGCACACTGTCCCACTTCTCAGATGGAAATGTATTGTTTTCAGCCAAGATGAGTGAGTGAAAGAGGTAGCTAGTTTTTGGAGCAGCTGGGAACATTGCTAGCAGAAAGTAAGCTGAGTAAGTTTTCCATTCTTGATTTTTGAGCTGCACGTGCTGCTAATGGTACTGCAAGGAGAAGAAAAGAGGGTAAATCAAATAAGCCCGTGTATGGTAATCACAGGCTGAGAAAATAAAAGATTCCACATTGTGGAATTGTTGTGATTCAGAAATGAACTGATCATTGTATTTTCAGTGTCAGAGATACATTGTACGTTATTAACTTATGGCTTGCAGGAAATATTTCCGAGCTCGACATTGTAAGATTCTTTCAAAAGCTTTGTTTTTCGTTGTATCATGTCATTCCAAATCCAAATATTTTGCTGTTTTCTGACATAATTGTTGCTTTATTTTTTCCTGGAAGCTAAGCGAAGCCAGTCTATCAGCAACTGTGTTCATCTTTATGAGGCTTTGCCAGCTACTAAAAGTGTACCTCTTCTGCTTCACACTGTGAGCTCTCTCTTACCTGGTATCTCTTACACTTCTTGCTCTCAGAGACTGTCAGGTACTGTACTTTAAATTCATCTTTTATATAAATGTTCTTTATATTTTTAAGCTTTTCTGTCTGCTCTCTTTCTGTCCAGTTAATTATTCTTTAGGAGTGTGGAATGAGATGTTTCGCGCCGGATCTGTTCAAAACATGGTGTTAAGTAATACTGGTGGCCAGCAGGAGTTGAGCAAGTTCAGTGGAAGCATATCATGTTCTTTTTCAGAGTTGGAAAGGGTTAAAAACATCACTTTTAATGATTTTTGTTATTCCGTCAGTGGAACTGTATTCGTTATCAAAATAAGTGACCTTATCAGAGAAAAAGAGGGCAGGAAGGTTTTCTCGAGGAGCTGCCATAGAAACTAGTTGTGTGCACAAATGCATGAGACAGCACAAGCAAAATCTGTGAGAAAAGAAGTGCAACAGGTTGAACTGCTTGTACTTGATGTAAAAGAAAAAGCCCATGCACTCTGTGTTGCGGTTACAAATCGATGCTTAGACATGTGGTTTTTTTTTTTTCTAAAGAATTTTTCCTGTAGTTGTTGATTCTAGAAGCAAATATGAAAGGTTTGTCTGTGCCTCTTAGCTCTCATATAGTATTTGATTTCTCTCAAAAGCACTGCAAGCAATGCTGGCTTTGTTAATTTAAATATTAACGATTAACATGAATTGCAATTTTATTGGGTTTATATTTCCTAGTAATAAAAGTAAAAATTAGTGTAATTACTGAATAAGCAAATGATTTTCTCCATCTTTTCATTTCAGTTATTTGATTTACTAAAAGTTTCCAAGCAACGTATACCAAATGTACAAAGAGTTAGGAATGCAAAAACCAAAACTGGACAAGTTTTGCATGTGGTGCAAATTATGGCTCTTTGGGGATTCCTATTCCATGAAATATCTTGAGTGTTTTTCATCCTGTGTTGTTATTTTTGGTCATAATGTTGAAATCGTTGAGGCTAGTGTATATGGGCATTGACCTGAAAGATGAGCTTTGGTGTGTTTGTTGCTTTCCATAAGGCTTTTAAAGTTGACAGTGGTACTTTGAAGTGAGTAAATACCAGAATGTTTGGGTTTTGCCAGCTTGCATTTGTGAGACTGTTTACTGAAATAGAAACAATGTATATTGTAATTTAAGTAGTATCTAAACTCAGTTAGTGTAGATTGAATCAAGGAAGCGTGCTGTCCTCCTGCAGGCTGCTTCTGCAGTCAGTGCAGGTTGGTGTGCAACCTTGTGTTCTGACAGGCTGTGCTTCTTGCTCATTTCTGCATAAGCATAGCCTCAAAGTCAGTGCATACAGGCCAGCAAGGAAGTAGGAAGCAGAGCAAAGGAAAGGAGTAGATTAGAAAGCTGGTGGAAAGGTTGTTTCAGTTTGTGTATTGTGTAATACTATGCAGAAGGAAATGTGGAGGAGTCGGTAATTCAGCCCATGCCCTTACTTAAAAAACAGAAATGCGGTGCTTCTCCTAGTTGCCATGTTGCTCCTGAAACATTTCTTGTAATATTTTGAGAAGGCAAGTAGCATTGGATGTATAGATTGAATACCTTGAGCAGTCTGATGGTGCTTCTGCTGGGTCAGCTTGGTGGGACTTGTGGGCCGCTTTTTGGACTGTGTTCCAACAGAAGAGTTAGCAGTTAGGGTGGGTGGCATGAACCAGTACTGTAACTGAAAGCACTGATGCTGAATGAGAGTACACCTGATCCCAATTGGTAGTGCCATTTTTCACGTAATGCTAAGAGAAATGCATGTCTAAAAAGGTGTCGGTAGTTGACCTCGAGACTTTACTGTTGCTCCCTAGAAGGTCAATTTATTTTCCCATGTGAATTTTCATGCATCTCTCTCCTCTCTTTATTTTGCATTTTCAGTTACAGCAAAAAAAAAAAAAAAATCTGTGTGATTCAGTTAGTCTTCACAAACAGGTCCAGAATCTGTGCTTTTTTTTTTTTAGTCTCTCCGAATCGTTGCCTATTTTGTTGTCCCCTTTGATCTTAATGGAAGAGAAGTCAGTAAGCACAGTAACCTTGTCTGCACTCTGTAGCCTTTTTGCTGCCTCTCTTTCTGTTTCCAGAACAATCAGGGTATAGTTTGGGGTCTGTAGCACTGGAAAATACAGTTTTGTTCTCATCCCATCCTCCAGCCCTTCATTGTGCACACTGAAACCCCAAACTTATTTCTCCATTTTTTTCTAGGTCTTTCACAATTTAATCTGTTAATACATCTCTCTCTAAACTTTGTTTTTCTAAGTGTAGTTTTAACTTCTCTGACTAGGGGTTAAATTCTAGCTCTTGTAATTTGAAGTACTTGAGTGGGTCACTTTCTCACTTCGCTTTCATAGCTAAGGAGTTACCATGTGTATAATTCTGAGATCATACAAATATATATATATTTTTTAATTAAATCAACAGAAGTTGAAGAATCTCAGCAGTCGGAAACTTTGGCAGGAACAGAAGCTACAGGCCTATTTGTAGACCAAGAGCAGCAGCTCACTCGAAGTAGCAGCACTTCAGATATTGCAGATCAATTTCCATCTGATTTTTTTCAAGGTAATTTTGATGAAGTATAGTAACACTACACTCCTGAAGAAGTGCAGAGAATTCTTGAGCCTCACTGGTGCCACTGTTACCTTCTTTGGTTTCCAGCCCTGGTTGTAAAATGTTTTTCATCCCATTTTCCTAGTAAATCTGTTTTTAGTATCTTCTTGAAAAAGATGTTTTTAAGAAGTTATAGACCAAAAACGCAGCACACAAGTTTTAATAAATCAGGGCTTTATTAAATGTGTGCATTTTCAGTGTCACTGTTTAAATTTTTCAAGCATGTGCTTATATTTCATGTTTTTGAATGAACACTTCTGTTTCAATTGTGTAACTATGTAATGCTTATGAAAGATTTGTCAAAGCATTGTGTGTTCTATCTTAATAATTAATCTGTGAAAACGTTGCAATTTATATTACCTCGCTCTGCTGTAAACATAAGAAGTGTATATGTAAATATAACTGATATTTTCTTGTAATTTGCTATGTAATTTTGTCCACAAAATTTTTATACTTGCTGTTTCCCTTCTAAAATTTCCAGGCAAAAAGGCTGGGAGTTCCCATAATTTGACTGCTTCAGACTCCAAATCAGTCCAGGAAAATAAGGAATGTATTAAGAAGGAACGTGAAGCTGAGCATGTAAGGCAAAATGGAAAGTGATTATTGATGAGATCCTGTAAATTATGTAAAGTAAATGTTCTATTAATAAATAAAATGTTTTATTGAAAATCAGATGGCTTTTCCTATTTAGAAACTAGCAACTGAAAATGTGAATGTTGGTTAGTTGCATTTCTAGTATGGCATCAGGAATGAAGCTTTAGCTGTTCCTTATACTGTTCACTACGATCATTCTGTAACTTCTGGTACTGTAAGTTGCCAATGCAATTTAATGTGATTTGCAATGTACTATTCTTGCAAAAGACTTCTGTGCTTTTCTATATTAATGATAAACAAGTCCATCACTTTCTTTTTCTTTTTAAATAATTAATGGTTTTTATAGAGCTACACTACACTGGAATAAATGTTTGATGGTTTGAAGTGCTGGGGAAAATACTTTCCTTCAGCAGAATTTGTAGCACCAGCTATTTACTGTGGATTGTTTGCGTAAGTTAACATTTGGACAGGCAAGCTTTGTAAATTTTTAATGCAACTTCAGAAAAAAAAAAAAACAGTAGAAATAATAAATGACTTCATCTTTGTGGATGTATAATGCAATACAGCATGGAGAACTGCAAGAGGAATCTCATCTCCGGTCGTTTGTTCTTCCATATGCCTGGACTTACAGTACCGTTATGCTTTGCTCTAGAGAAAAGGCTTTTTCTGGGAAGTGCTTTCATTAATCACTTCAGGAGTAACAAGGTGTGGTGAAGGTGATGGGAGAGAGAGGGATGGAGGCTCTGTAGTTGCGGGGAATTAAAAATTAACCTGGCTCCCTGTTCCACTGTCATATGTTCATTTAAGTATCTTCACTGAGTTGCAGTTAATTTGTAGTAACTTTCCCTGTGTGTGCATTTGTGTATCTCAAGTCTGCAAGAATATGTTGTAGTTCTCAAAAATGTAGTTAATAAACAGAGATTAATGCTTTTTTTCCTCTGTAGATCCTAGTACGAAGGAGCAGTAGTACAGCTGACTTAGATTTGAAAGCAGACTTACAGCAAGCACATGGAAACCACAGAGAGAGAGAAAAAAGTGAGTTCCAAGAAACATGGTATTTTTTTTAAGCGTAGCAATTGAAATCAGTGTGATCATTTTGTCTTGTTAGGTCATGTTATGCTAATGCAATCTTTAAAAGTAGGATCTGTGATCTTTATTCATCCTCTGCTTGCTTTAGGTGAAAGTGTTAGCAGTGACACGTCCATTGGGTATAACAATGAAGTAGAGATTGCACTCATCCCCTGGCAAGCCTCTGAAGAAGACCACGAAGTTAATGCATCAACAGATGTTTGTGTGGATCCCGATGCACCTCGCTGGCTTCAGCTTAGTCCTTCAGATAATGCAAATTTAACAGGTATTCTAGTCCAGAAATTATGTTTTAGATTTTTAGCTCAAAAAGGAGTTCATTTTGCATGTTAAAAAATCCCCATTTTTAGGCATCTTGTCAAGCTTTGTTCAGAATGTTCTGTCAAAAACGAGATTTAAGTGGACAGTTTAAAGAATTCAGATAGTCAGACTGAACCTCACATGGGTGCAAATAAACTGTAATCCAGGAAGTGATCTCGTAGTTAAAAATGATCGTTTCTTACTGTGTAAAAGTAATCAGCTGAGGTGTGATCACTTGTGCTCCCTTAGTCTGCACTAGCATTCAAGCGAAAGGATTTCATTTAATTTCTGTTAAGTTAATAGATTTTATTTCATAGCAGAATAGTTTGAGAATGCGCAGTAGGTTCCTTACTGTTTATTTTGACTGATAGAAAATAACTGGTTAATTCACAGTATCTTAAACTGTTACCCTCCTTATTTATACTTCAGCATGCTTTGCCTGTATGCCAGTAGGATGTTGTAAGTGGCGTTCTCAGAAGAGTTTGTTTGCAAGTAAAACTCCTTTACTTTTTCATTTTAATTCTGATATCTTTGACATCTACAAGAATTGCAGTTCTTTACTGAAATATTTTGATTCTTTTCGAGATATCTTCCCATCTAATATGTAAGAAGCAAGTTAGGGGTGTTATGTCAATAACTCAATACTGTAACATATGAAACTATTTTCAGCCATTTTTACTGATGAGCTGTATAGTTTCAAGGGTATATTTTTGTGATCACTTTTTCTTTGAATTGCTGCTAATTTAATGAACTAGCACACCCAGTTCCATGGTTCAGATTGCAATTGTACAGAAGGTAGCATGTGGTGCAGTACCCAGCAAGGATTATTGCGTGTGATAAACTCAGCACTTACTTTCCTGTGATGCAAGAAGTTGCTCCTTTGTGTGTACAAGGAGAATGAGTTAAATGAAATAACTTCAGAGGTTAAAAAGAGGAGTGGGGTAACAAATGTGTGTAGGTTACTCCAAAAGTAATGCCTCCTGTTTATTTCCATGGAGAAGACAACCAACATCCACCTCTGATGTCATGGGCCAACAGAATAAAATAAGAGGGATTACTTTCAAGCAGCCCTCGTATGATTGCCCAGCATTTCTGGTTCTTGCCAAAGTTGTTTGCCCATGTGTCCACTCAATGCTGGGTGACCTGCGTACAGGCCAGTGTGCAGCTCAGAGCTGTTTTCTGTTTGTCAGGTTAGAAAACCTAAGTATTCACTATGGTGAGTACAGCCCCATCCACCTGCACGGTAAGAGAACATCTTTGCACTGTTCCCTTCAGTGGCTGATCTGTCAGAGCTGCTTCTGTTTGCTGCATGGTAGTTACGTGGAGAAGTGCAGAAAGTGTCTCGGAGCCCATGGCTGGTGGAGGCACTTGTGAACAATGTCAGCTGTAGCAGTAAAAATATGTCAGAAGCCAAGCCTTTAGGGTTTTGTTGTGTCATATGGTTACTTGCATTAATTTGGATGTTTCAGCTTAATTTTCTTCTTCAACAGAATAAAGATATATTTAGTCTCAGGACTTGGAGGCTTTCTAAAATAAAACTTTGTTTTTCTGTAGAACCCTGTATGGTATTAGGCTAAAAATACTGTGCTGTCGTCACCCAAACAGCATAGGTGCATGAATTTCCCTGTTGAGAATCTTTCTAGTATGCTTATAAAATAACATCTGTTCTAACTCTTTAGGAATTCATAATGCTGACAGAAGCAAAACGAAGGAAACAAAAAGGAAAAAAAAATCACAAAAATCTAATAAAAATAAAAATAAATAAATGTGACTGCTAAAATGGCTTTGATTTTAGGAACATAGAAGGACACAAGTTATCTCTGCCTGTGTAGGGCTTTCCTGCACCTTTCCTCAAAACATTGGGTGCTGAGCAATCAAAGGTGCCATGCAGGACCATAGCTGTGATTGTGCCTGCAGGCAGGCTGCTGCATAGCTGTCCCTGCTCTGAAGATAATTTAACAGCTTTTGTCGTTAACATTTGTGCTTCAGTGTGGAATATTTCATTTACTGGGTAGACATATTCCGTTTTCATGCCCGACTTGAGAAATGCCTGCACTCCTTCTCAGTTCATATGCTGCTACCTCAGGAACTGCTCCTGTATAAAATGATAGTGCCTCAGCATGTTCTTCATCACTTAGAATGCATCATTTTTAGCTCCATTGTACAGTTGCATTTTCAGGTCATCTTATACTGTGTGATCCTAAAAAAAAAAAAAAACAACAACAAAACAAGACTCTTAGCAATGGAAATACTACCTGTAAAAGCCAGTTATTGATCGAGTAAATCTTTTGGAGTACATGAGTTTGAGACATGCACAAAGTACATTTAACTGCATTTGCCTCCTTGCTACAAAACCTTGAGCAAGGGCAGTCTGTGATACCAAACTGATTTATAGTTGTGCCATCTCTATATGGTAAGCCCTTTAGCTTGTGTTTCCTTGCCAGTTTTTTCTTTGAACAATATGTTTCCTTCAGTAATGCAGAAGAGGGATGTGATTTGGTGGAGAGAGTACTTCGTAGATGGAACATTTGCATAAAGGATAATTGGTCTTAACAGCCTTCTTGGTTTAGTCTGGGAAGGTGGTCATTATGTTCTTCTCTAATGCATGGTACTTGGAGGCCACATCTCATGCAGGTCCATCATCACCAAGACAGGCTTCCTGTACCTGAGACTTGTGGGGCTGGGAATATGCCTTCACTATTTTACTTTGCTGTGGGTTTTTTTCCCCTCTACTTTGTGCATGTGCTTGACCAGGAAGACCAAAGAAGTGTTGTTTTATAAATAAATACATAGCTCCGGTCTTTTTTGCTTAATAAACTTTCCAGACATCACATTAAGATTTCAACCTTTTGCTACCTCTGTCTTGAACTTTCTTTGACAGATTCTTTAGAAATAATGTGCTGGAGTCCTAAATTTTTTATGGCAATTATGTATGTTCTGTTTCTTGAGACCGTAACTTTCCGATCTCTCTCCTGTAATGTCCCTGCTGATACTTAAATACAGATCTTTGCATTTCATCTTTTCTGGGTACAAGTTGATGTGTCTTTTCCTTGTGTCCCTGGCCTGTAAGAGTTTTGCTGAGAGACTGCTTCATTGTGAAAGGAAACTCTTTTCCCTACTCCAGTCAATAACACAGGAAAAATGAATCCCATTTGTTGATTACCTAGATATTTTACATAGGAAATAGAGATATCCTGTACTGTGTGTATACATAGATAGTATATAATGTGAAGGTTGTCTCAAACGCCGTAATCTTCTTGTTACCTATTTAAAACCCCAATATATAAACTGTTGAATTGGAAGCTTTCACTGAACACAAAGTTTCTAGATGAGAATAACTTATCTATTAAAAAAATAATAATGCTACGACACTCTTTCAGTAGTGGTTATTTTTTATTATCCAGCCTAATGTTTTACATTTTTTCTGATGTTTGCTTGTAATTTCCAAGTCATTATGTTAGCTAACTGCTTGTACTCAGGGAGATCCCATCAGAAGTGAAATTGAACCTTTTAAAATTTACAGACAGCAGTGAATTCCTTGCTGATGACTGCAGTATAATTGCCAGTGGAAGCCTCATCGGTTGGCATCCCGATTCTGCTTCTGTGTTGTGGAGGAGGATCCTGGGAATTCTTGGAGATGTGAACAATATACAGTCGCCTAAAATTCATGCAAAAGTTTTTGGGTATCTCTATGAGCTGTGGTATAAACTTGCAAAGGTATTGTATCTAATACTTCCGTCTATTGATAGTGATTTTTTTTTAGAATTATGCTTACATTTGATACAGGGTTAACATCTGCAGCGTAAGCGTGATATTTGGAGAATTCTGTCATAAATTTTTTCAAATTTTTGTTGATTTCCGGTAACTATCCCCTGTAGAAAATATTCCTGTTTAATAACGAGAATTGAGATTAATTAATTTAAATGGCTTTGTCAAACAATCGCAAAGAAAATAGGGGTATAGGATAAAGTACTGCAAACATTATTTGTAGTGTTAAAGCTAATGGTACAACCTAAAACACTGAGGCTGTATAGCACTACAGAACATGTTTTCCTGGTAGTGTCAGTTTAAGTAGGAACTCTCTGTTTAGTGCAGGGTATAGTGCTTTAAAGTAAAATAAAATAAAACAGAAAGTAATAATACGACATAAATAAGATTGTTAAAGTGAACTGTTGTTTTTATTTAACTCTCTTCTTTTAAAAACACCAGATAAGGGATAACCTTGCTATAAGCGTGGATAATCAGTCTACTCCCTCTCCTCCTGTCTTAATTCCTCCTCTCAGAATATTTGCATCATGGTTGTTCAAGGTAAGTTATTCCTAAAACATTTCACATCAGTATTTTTTTTCTTTATTGATAATAAATTTTTAAATGCTCAGTTGCATTGTTAAGCTTTGCAGTCACTGCTGGCTGAGACAAGTGTATTTGAACTCAAGTCTATTTTAATAAATACAGTAGATTTGGTTTATGGAAAATCTGCTGAAAATACGTTTTGCATTAGTGGACTAGTAGAAAAAAAGTATTAATACAAGTCTTCTACTCTTTTCAGGCAACCACCCTCCCAAATGAGTATAAAGAAGGCAAACTTCAGGCATACAGGCTGATCTGCGCTATGATGACGAGACGTCAAGATGTTCTGCCGAATTCTGATTTCCTAGTTCATTTTTATTTTGTGATGCACCTTGGCTTAACAAGTGAAGACCAGGTAAAAGCTTTACTTGTGGAAAAAGGTCTGTAAGTTACTGTGTGCTGATGGAAATGTCTGTATTTTCATACTTGAAAAAACAGAAAGGAAGCAATTCTCTGCAGTGGATTGCTGTGTGAAGTTATCCTTGTGTAGCATATTCCATTCCACTCAGTACATAGTCTGAACTTCCTCCTTATTCTCCAGTTTTATCTTATTATACTAGCAAAGAGCTGCTGTTGAAACATTCTGCGTCTGTAGATAAATGTCATTTGTAGGTCTGTATGCCATGGTTTGGCCTAATCAATAATGTATTCAGTGGGAGATGATGAAAAGACTTAATCTGTCAGGATGTAAGAGGATTACTGGACCTCAGAAGTAGCTAAATACTCACAAGTACTGTAAGAAATACTCAAAGCAAAATAGAGGCTACCTAGAAACATATCTGTGTTATAGCTGTCACAGCAAGTTTTCATGCTTAAAAGAAATACTCTGGTGAATACAGTGGTGAGAACTGCACTGCAGATGCCAGCAGAGGGCACACAGACCTTTTTGTAGAGCCTGCGTTGGTTATTTGCTGCTCTGGGGGGTCATTTCTGGCGCCTTATCAATCCAGAGGGAACAGACGTGCACAGATTTTGTTGTTAGTTGTTACCAATCTTTGTTACTCTTGCAATCGCTGGGAAAGCCTGTCCTATTGCTTAGCTAGTGCTATGTTCCTGATGTGTTGTTTTAAAGCTTGTGAGTCTGCAGTTAGCTGCTTTCTGCTGCTTGGATAGTGAACCTGAGTGCCTCACCATGGCCATCTCAGTCCCTCTCTGCACTGGCCTGTGCAACCCTGCACTTGGAAACTTCATGTGTCTCTGTTTTGCAAAAGCAAAAGAAACCATCTGCCATGCATTCTTTGCAAACTCTACACCTGCTATTCCCAGATGCTTCTGCAGGGAAAAGGGAAAAGTTTTACTGACACAATATTCTTTGATATTCTTTGCTTCCTGAAAGCAAAACAGTAATATAATGATGCATGCCAAAACATCTCTCTTTCAAAGGCTAAGATATCCGGTTGGGATAAGCTGAATTTTTCTTTACACAGACTCACAGTATGCTCTTTTTAGAAAGGGAACTGCTTGGGTCATTTGACTCCTATTGCTGGTTTCAGTTGATTGTCCCTGTGTGTTACTTGTATTTGTGATACTGGAGAAAAATCCTGGAAAACAGTTTCCTAAGTAGAAACCGGGCAATTTTTAAATTGTGGTTTTGGTTCTTGATGAGCTGCTTTCTCATCCTGTTTAATGTGTTTTGGTGTTAGTAACAGTTCCACTGATTTTAAGCCTGTTACTTTGTTGAATGTCGGATTTCAGCCCTTGTGCAAATTCGTGGTCTGGAAGTTAAGATCAGGAAATGAAGCCTATCTGGTGAAGGCACGCTCCACACAGAAATAATTCCAGGGTTTTCCAGATATTTGCATGCTTATGCTTGGCTCTCTCTGCTTCGTTTGCCTCTTGGTGGCACACTTGACCACAAGATTTCTCTTGTGTTACTGTCCTTCCAGTTTTGCTTTCCTTAGCTATGAAGTTGGTTCGTGGCAGCTGTTCACTCTCGGTGCTTTGAAGCTTGAATTCTCTTACAATGTATTGATGTGAAGCATGTTCTTTATACCTATTTCCATATTTACTGTTTTATTAGCATCACATTGCTTGATGGGTGTTTAGACTAGCTCAATATTGTGCATGCTGAAGGTAATATGCAATAAATACTAATGCAGGAGTGCATTGTAAGGAAGCACAGTAAATCTAGTATTATTAAGATGGGTCATGGATGTGCATTTTCAATTATTTTGGTGGGATCAGTGTGTTGTTTATGCCAGATGCTGTCTGGTACCATTGTGATTGAACAGACAGTCTTTCTTCCACAGGTAGATCAATGACACAGGCAAAGCATTTCACCAGCCTCTTACCTTGCTGTTGAAAGATGAACATTCTCAGGTGTGAGGGAAATCTGATCTGGTTTGTGTGAAACTGCTGGAAATCAAAGATCTTGTAGTGGAAAGAAAGATCAATCTGCTTTGTGAGATTGTTTTATTTGCTAAGCACGAGCATAACTGTTCGGTTTTATGGAACATTAACAGGAGAAGGGAGAAGGGGATTTTCTCATGGGGAAATTTTTGTTCTGTATATGTGACTAGTACAATTTAAAATGCATTGGGAAAAGCAGCAGAAACGTAGAACAACTTCAAGAAATCTCATTATATTGTTTTAGATGAACTTTATATGTGGCTACATAACTTGGTAAAGTTACAGTCAGAAACCTTTGTAACCTGAATATGATTGTCAGTATTTTGGTTAGCATCAAAAATGTTTATTTTTAAATATATTTCTTTTTTTTTTAAAAAAGTCTACGAATCTTGCATTACATGAGGAAAGTGCTGTTGTGCAATTAATCGTGAAGATAAATAACTTGCCAAAGGCACTAATTGGGCTTACTGAGTAGACAATAGTTGAACAGAAATGCGCCTGTATTTATTTCAATAGACACGTGTCCAGATACATACAGCTATCTGGCTGAGAAAAGGAGGCTGCTCCTAGACTGGGGGGAGTACAACCCTTCTGCTCTACTCTATGGACTGTTTTCATTCCTTTTATCCTACATTCCTCAGTTCTTTTTCACATCTCTTAACAACATGAATATACAAAATTACTGCTTTATTGTTTTGATTTTGGTGTTGGTAGAAAGCAAAATAATACATGTTTGAATGCACTCAGTAATTAATACATCGTTATTAATGGCACGTGTAACCTTTCTTCGCAAATGTGTCTTGTGGAGTATTTGAAAGAACAAAGTGAGGGTATATTTTATAAAAAGCTCCCATGGCACTCTGAGTTCTAGATTTAGCAATTAGCTCAGCTGGTGAGAAAGGAGATAGTGATGTAACTGAGCCGCATCTCATTTGGACATGTCTAAGTGTCTAACAACACCACCTCTGCAGGAAGAAGTGAACAATTCTCCGCAGCAATTGCATCACCTTTTCAGGTGGGAGAAGCAAGTTACAGCCTGGTGCTGGCAACCGCTTCCAGCGTGCCGCGTGCCCTAGGTTCAGGGGACAAGTGACTGTGTGATGCTGGTTCTCCTGTACCTCTTAAGTCAGTGGTCTCCAATTTTACCGTTGTTTTTCATGAGGATAACTGGAGTTTTGCACCTTCCCTTCCTGGCAAAGAGGATTAGAGTGATGTTTTGTTTTTTACATGCTGTGTTCGCAAGGTGGTGAAGGCAGTGTTTCTACTTGCATTCAGAGCTTGACTGAAAATCCTGAGAAGATGATGTATCAGGCATTGCTCAGATGGGATGCAGGAAATGGCCTCAGGACTGTTTTTATTAAATTCAGCCCTTTTACCCTTTAAATCACTGAGGTCTGTCAGCCTTGAAATGCCTTCAGGGGCTTTATAGGGCATTGCACCTCTGCAAGACAGACTTACGTGTGGTGTTTCTTGTGGTACCTCCTCAGTCAGGCAGCAGTGGGAAAAGGAACGCCTAGGTCTTTCCCAGCAACAGCCATTTCTTTACTGTATCATTTGGTCCACAGCTTCAGGAAAGCCATGCTGGTCGCACTTACAGTTCTCTCAGTTCCCATTGTAGGTTGCAGAGAATTGTGAAATATTCCTGGGAGGGGAATTTTAGAAAGTTCCGAAGGAGGATGGGCTGCATTTCAGGCAGGTGTAACTGTGACTCTGCTGGGTGAGATTAATGATAGAGAAGCCCCTAGCTCCAGCAGTGGTAACCATTAATGTCTTTTGAGTTGGATGATGTGTACACTTTTTTAAAATACCTAATATTGCAGTGCACAAATTGTACAAATGCTTGCTTGCAGGAAATAAATGCATTTTATTATTGCTGCTGATTGCTTACTGGAGCAGTAATTTTGGCTTCATGAACTCGAAAAAGTTTATAAGCTCCTCCTTGCTTTATAACTTTCTTTTCTCTTTCTGGAAAAAGAAATGCTGAAACACTATTCCAAAATTCTACTCATGGTACTGAGCCCCTTTCTCAGAAAAATAAGCACTGAGATAATTCTAATTAGCGAATTGCTAATGCTTTTGGTAATTACAATCCTTCTAGTCTGTTTTTTTCCCTGTAACTTCTGTGCATTTTTGTGATGTTGACTTCTTTCTGTCTAAATGTACACCCTCAGTTTGAGAAGAGCTGCAGTGAAAGTTGGGTGCTCACCTGGTGCTTACGCTGTACAAGAGGGGGAAATTTTGCAACGTCTTGCCAGCTTTTCTGTGTCATTTTTGGGAGGAGCCTCACCCTGCTACCAGGGCTTTGGCATCAGTTAACGTGCTTGCTGTAAGCTGTTGACGACGTGTGTCACCATGTTTTTGGCCAGCAGTGGTAGAGATTGTTGTCAGAAAAGTGAGCTGACAGGATAGTTACATCGCGGGCTTTTGGAGGGAGCTTTAACGATGAAGTTTAATACATTTACAGTTTAATTGGCTGGCCAGCATGTCTTTGGAACAGACTGCTTCGTAAAGAAATATTAAGGAACATAATAAAAAATGCATACTTCAGAGATGTGGCTTGTTTGTTCAGTGATATTAAGTGCAGAACTAACCTTGAATATGGAAGAAAAATCCCCGATCCAGATAGGTTGACAGATGTCCTTGGTGATTAAATTTCAGCACACAGGCAGTGGGTTTTCAACCTGTGGAACAGCCTGAGCCCTGGGCACGCAGCACAGCTGGCAATGGAGAAGTTAACGGCCGTGGTTTTAGCTCGATTCCATTCAGTAGTAAAAGGGAGAATACTTTTATCAGTAATGGTAGTTTTAATGTACTTTATGCTTGTCTATAAGCCTCTTAATTTGTTTTACGTATGCTGTTACTAATTATAGAAGGGAAGCTCCATCATTCCATAGTGAGCTTATGGAGAAGCGCTGTGTCTGGCAAGAAGCAGGCTTCGTGCATGATTGCTGGTTTAGAATATGAAACATTTTATACTGGAGTTGCTACTGGAGAAGAATTACCTGTTTATATTAACACTGATTTGCAATTTAAAGAAAAAAAAAGGCATGTACTCGTAAGCTTTCCTGTGTTTCTGTGAAGCTGCTGCTCTGTAACGAGGAATGCTGATCAGCCTGGTGACTGCGGAGCTGGGTTCTGTGCACGGGAACATGCCCTGTCTGCATGGCATCGGCCTCCAAAGGCACAAGGAACAAGCAGCTTTGCTTGTGTACACAGTGCAGTAAATGCTTCTTGTCTCGATTTCTGCCTGGTAATGTTTCACGTGAGGACCCCTGGTTATACAGCATCTCAGAAACCTTAACAGTTTTAGATTTCTCTCCAGACTGCAGTTAAAAAAGATAAATCATAGTATAGCCTCTATGTCATAAGACTTAGCTTCACATATTTTAGTTTGCCGTGACTTTCTTCTGGTAGATATCGTAATCTTCACCCTCTTGTAATCTCCCTTCCTTTCTGTGCTTGCTGAGATCCAGCATGTACCCCTCTGCTCACCGCCGGTAGAGTACACTGGTGGTATTGGAGCAAAACAGCTGCAGGGATGGAGCAGAGGAAGGGCAGACGCAGGTAATGCCAATGTTAGGAGCCATGCTTTCTTCTAACAGACATCTCCTCACCTTCCCCTCCCTAATTCACCTTGCCCTAAGTGGTTCGCCTCTGTGCCGCTGGCTGCTTTTGTTTTATAAATGTGACTTTAAAAGAGCTTTCTAATGCAGTTCAGAGGGAGAGGAACAATTACCAGCAGGTGATTTACGCAGTAATCCGTTGTCTGTTTCCTAGGTTCAGTGCTGTTCCTGGCTTTTAATCTCTCTTTCTGTTGCATCCAGTAGCAAGATGTAAGTTTTTTGGTGGTCAGATTCAGCTAGACTTTTTGACAAGCAGTGTGCTTTTGGAGTGTGTCACATTTCTTCGTCACTTTTTATTGGAACTTAATTTTTGACAAGTTAACACCTAAAATGTAATGTTACTTGGAATAAGTAAATTGAATTGTTTGTTTCTTCAGAATAAAGGAAAATGAAGGATTTACCACTTAAGTCCTGTTTAAATGAATAATCTTCCCTGCGCTGTAAATGTCAGCCTCTAATGAGGTGTGTCTCAGGGAAGAACAGAGTGAACTTTAAAAGGAAAATCCATGTTGTTCCTGTTGAGGGACAGCTGGAAACGTGAGGCAGGCAGATGGCAGGCTATTTTGTTACACCTGTAATCTACAAAACCTTGCACAAAAATTAGGTGAAGAATATTTCTGAAATTGACCTTTTGGTGAACTTGCATCATTTTCTTTTTTCACTTACTCGCAGGATGTTTGTGACGGTGTTGTTTGGATTACTAGATTACCCTATACTGAAATACTATGCCTTTTATAGGGTTAATCCATTTGAGAAGGACATGCATGTGATTGCTCCCTTCTCTTCCCTCCTCCTCTTTTTTAACACTACAGAGCATCATTTTGAATTGAAATAGTCCATAATGGTCCTTTTTTTCACTTTTCTTTAACAACATGAACACTAAATTATAGCTGTGCAATTATGTAAACAATGGAAATGCTTCCAGAATGAATGCTTCCTTTTAAATTTTCATTTTGTGTAATTGCTGAAAGGTTTGGAGCCATAATAAACCAAAATTATTTTACACATTTATCGTTCTAAAGGTCAATTATGAAAGAAGTAAAGAAACAACGCTGTACAGAATGAGTAAACCAATTTCTATTGCCATCACCATATGTTTTTCTTATTGCTTGTGTTTTTCCAGTTACTGTGTACATAGCATTCAATTAAAGTGATTCATTTACTAGGCTGTACGCTGCTGAACACAGTTTACATTTATAGAACTGTGCTTCGAAGGGAAGGAAACAACTTGCCTGTGTTTGAATTACCTGATTTTTGCAATATCACTGATAGGACATATGTTCTCACTTGGTCGCTTTCTCATAAGCCCGAATCTTTAGATAAGCTTGCAATGCTACTGAATTACTGCGTGAAATCACACTTTTCTTGTTAGCTGTGTTGCACAGTAAAGTGTGCTAATTGGGAAATAGAAGAAAATTTGTCAAATTTTACCAGTAAATGCCTTCCTGGGGTGTGGTATCTTTCTAATCTGTTCTGTCTGGAGTAAGCTCAAGGAAGGTACAAGGTGTTCAGGACATATTCTGTCCTGCTTTAATTGAAACGAAGTCGCTAAAACTGTCACAGATTTCTACTGAAGTGCTTGAGATGAGAAAGCACTGGAAGCTGATGGGAAGCTGGGCTGAGCACCAGCTCGGTAAGGTTCTGAATCTGTTACATCATTGCAGCGTATGACCTATGCCGTGAGAAGTTCAGTATTTACATAAAAAAAAAAAAAAAGAAAGAGAAATGGAGATTTATTTCATTAGCTTTTCAAAATGAACTTTTGAAGATTTTTGCCTATTTACTGTGAAAAATATTTTTTTAGTAGTAGCTCTTCTCATAAACAGCAAATGGAGCCATGCAGCTGACCGGCACGTTAAAATTGCCATCCTTACGCCGCGCAGTGAGCTCACAGGTATTAATGTGTTGAAGCGGGGCTTGCATGGTGACATTTCTTTATCCTCGTTTTCTAAAATTTCCATTCGGTGAAGTGGCCGGGAGCTGACGAAGCAGGGCAGTTGTTACAGCGGTATTTAACAGATGGGATTGATGGAGCGAGGACAGGAGTTAACGCACTTGTTTGTAGCAGTTCTTTGTACTTCCTACGTTCTGTTACCTTTTAAGCCAGGTTAGCACAGGCTCTTTTATCGTGGCATATGTCAACAGAAGTGTACTCCCATCTGCTGCTCCGTAGTTTGATGCCCAATTATTCAGAGACCAAACACATCGCAGTACCTGGCTCTGTTCGTAATTACAGGTGCGTTGTGCTGCAAGGAGCGTGGTGCATTAATCAGCCCCTTAATTATGAAAAGGTGGGTCTTTTGTTCTGCTCCGAGCGGGAGTTTACCACCCACTTTATGAGCTGCTGCATCCATCTGCTCTCTCTTTTTGAATGTTTGCATTGACTGATATTGACTTTAAAATGTATCAAAGGAAGTGATTAAAACTAGTTTAAACATTAACTCGAGTGGCATTCTAGCTAATTCAGGAAAGTGGAAGCATTATGTGGTACTGCGTTAAAAACGAATGATATTTATCTGGTAATATTTTAGATATATAATGCTATTATTTCATAGGATGTTACTGCTGTAAATACTCCAGTTGAGCCATAAATAGGTATTGTCCAGGTGTTGAGCCGTGCCTGGAGAAAATACTACTGTGGCCAAAGCGTGTCTTCAGACAGAAAAATCGGTTTGACTTCTTCAGCTTCTGATGTAGAAGTCGAGCATAAAGATGCATTCTGGGGCTAAAATTTAGGTCTTCACTGACACATCATAAAAGCAGTAAAGGTGGACACAGAAAATTGTTTTCCTTTGCAATTTTTTCGTGGAAATTTTATTAAGAAGATAAATAATTTTCTAATCAGTATAGACATAAATTTGTCAAATTATGTAATGCTGCAGGTAAAGATGATTTAGCTTTTATACCTAATTTCAAATCTCCTAAAAAGAAAATCTTAACTTAAATACAGGAACTTGTCTCCGTCTGAAGAGACTGGGGAGAATTGAAACCTGTGGAAGGATTAAAGCTGAAATGCTGAACTCAGATGTGGTCTGTGTTGTGGGGTGATTATGAGAGCAATCTGTAGCTGGTGGTCTACTCATACAGATACAGTGCAAGCTTTAAAAAAAAACACAAAAAACCCAAGTAAAAGCAAAAAAGACTTTCGTCAAATGTTCAGCAGAGAATTGCCTTTCCCTCCCCAAGGATTATCTGTACTTGCTATCTTAATTATTTAGAATAGTGAACTATAACAAGCCAGTTAGCATAGGTTTATCTGTGTTACTGTGCTGAGAGCAGTCACTTCTTACATCTGACATCACTATTTCTCAAGTAGCCCAGAGGGGCTGAAAAATCCCTTACGTGCTAGAGCTGCCAGCAGTTGTAAGCTACCTGCTTTGAGCTCCTTTGGGGAAAGGCAACAGCAGTTCATGTCACTTCATTGTTTTTATGGCTACAGAATTGAGAGTCATGTGATTTTAGGAAAAAAACTCATTTGGAATGGTGTAAAACTTCCATCTTAAATTGATTAACAGCTTGGATCTCTTCAATCCAAAGCCTTGTTTCACAAGATAACAATTGTTTTACAATTAGAAATGAATAGACACGTGTGTTTGTTTTAGTAGGAATTTAGGAGTATCATTGTCATTGTAATACTGAACACACTTTTTCTTCTAAATGCATTTGTAGTCATCATTATGTGTGGCTCAGTGAAATGTCACTTTGATAAGTGTGGAAATGGTCAGTTACCAACTTAAATCTTCTCAAACTCCCCCTGTAGGGTTTTGGTGGGTTGTTATTTTTAGTCATTTCTCTCTCAAGCAGGTAACTTCTCTTCATTTTTCAGGATATCTTGAATACTGTCATAAAGCATTGCCCACCTTGGTTTTTCTTCCTGGGTTTGCCTGGCTTTACGATGCTGATAGGAGACTTCATCACGGCAGCAGCCAGAGTGCTGAGCACAGACCTGCTGGAGGTGAGCATGGTAATACCCGGCCTGTGAGCCTGCTTGCTAATGAGCTTGGGATGTCTGCACTCCAACAGGTGTGGGCTCATTAGTGCAATGCCAGCCGGGACTCTTGGGGCAGATACCATGGCAGCTGATGTGTGAAAGCGAGGGGTAGGGTGACACACTCGTATTGCAAAGGTGTTTCATCAAAAGGCCAAAGTGTGAGAAATCACATCCTCACCAATGCTGCAGCGTGTTTGCGTGCTAAAAGCAGGGCTTGGATTTCGGAATCCCGTTAGTGTTTTTCACTGAGTATTGAAGGCATGGAGCTTGTTTGGTGATGCAGAATGTTTTGCCAAGTATCAACACTAACAGAAATGGGTTTATAAATGATTAAATTAATGAAGGAAAATAAAATAGCAAAGTAAGAATGGAGGCCAAAATAAGGGTAATGACCTGACAGTCCTGGAAAAAACAGGAAAGTGTTGGAACTGCGCTTCAAGGAGACCTTTCTGTCCATTTTGGCCACGTGTTTTTACTGCTGCTCTGTGCTGCTGAGCGGATGGCTTAGAGACACAGACCTCTCAGGTTTCAGCAGAAGTGAAACAGTGAGTCTTGCTGCGTTGTCCTTCAAAGCACTTACAGATGTTAATTTACTGGCATCTCTTTAAAAAAAAAAACTGATCACCCTGATCACTGAGAAAGCTTAAAATGCTAACAAGGAATGAAGGCTCGACTTTCCATGGAAAGTGTTGTAAAAAAACCAAAACACTTAATTTATCCTGCAAGCATAAAACTTAGCACGTGACATATTTTCAGCAGGACTAAAATGTACAAGCAGTGCCAGATCTATGCTGGAAGAGGAGTTCTGCATCAGAGAAAGAGCCGAAAAACGTAGCAGCAAAAAGCGTGGACAAACAGATGTTTGCTAGTCACCACTTGAATGCTGTTTCTGCAGTAGCTGTAAAGGAAAAGCTACTGGGACGTGTTCCTCAGGACACTTTCTGTGTTGTATTGTGAACATTTAGTACTTCCAACAATACACACTAGCTTCACAGCTTGCATCGTTTTTATAACTTTATGAAGAAAATATTTTTGTTCCCTTTTCCATTTGTTAGGCCCCCCGTTCAGAAGCTCATACCATCCTTGGGTCTCTTGTTTGCTTTCCAAATATCTACCAAGAAATCCCCCTATTGCAGCCCATGTCAGAAGGTGGTGAGGTGATTGCGGGAAGTGCCGATGTGAAGGTAAAGCCACGTTTTATTGGGAGATCTGTATGTAGCCTAACATCTTTATTATTTAATCACTGTATTTTTACTGAATGCTTTTTGTTTAAATAGTAAATCCCTCCTTCTCCTCCAAACCCCACAGCAGCACACGTACATACTTACTTGATAAGCATTGCTTTGCTTAACATGCACCATAAAATTAACAAAGCTTAGAGCAAATTACATTTTATTTTCAAAGACAGTGAATTGGCTATAATCAAATACTATGTTTTCCAGCCAGTTGTCTGCAGTGTCAATTCATTAAATGGCAGTGGTGGTATTATTTAAAGTGTCCATTCAGTGTAAGTCTCTATGTTAGCTTGTCCTCTAAGAAGTGTGGGGTGTGCCTAAGGGGGAAACAGTTTTTGCCTTACTGGTATTATAGTGAAACGTTAAGTAAATTCCCCAATTAGACAGAACCACTAGCTTTACATGAATCGTCTTTGTCCAGTAAGTAATTTCAGTGAGACACCCTGGGATGTTAATTGTTCTGCTGGATGGAAAGCTTTGTAATTCAGTGACCTTAACAATCTTGGAGGAGAAAAAATACACACGCTCTCCACCAAAGACCCCCAAAAATATGACCTGGAGCATGATTTGCTGGTGATACCCGCTCAGTTACCCTTGCACCAGCCTCAATAAACTTGAAGCGCTTTGCTAATCCACCACAGAAAATTGGGTAAATATGAGGAGGAATCTCTGAATTCCTTTGTGGCTTTTGAAGGTAAAAATGGAGAGAACATAAAACCTTTAACACATTCAGCTTGATTTCTTCATCAGGCCCCAGACTCTCATCAGAAGAATGCTAAAGCAGTCTAGATTTTAAATGTCTCTTTTCTGTATTAAAGAAGACACTGATTTTCTTTAAAAATATGGCTTCCTTAATGCTTGAACATCATATTAGGAAGTGTTGAATACTCACGGTTAGTAAACACCTGCCGACACTGAAAATGAACTGATGTCCATCTTGCTGCCTCTACATGATCTTGAGTCGATTAGATTTATCCACAAGGGTCTGTATACCTGAACTGTAATCCATAAGTAATTCTCCTTTGCCAAAACAAACTTGTAGTGTAAGTATTTTAAAATAGCCTGAGACTTAAAGTTCATTTTGCTTGTAATTATGTCAAAATTAAACAATTATAAGTAAAGTGGATTTATGAAAAAGTCACTTACTCTAATTTATTGTATTGTTTTAGTGTTACCTCATAAATATTTTACTGAAGAATGCTACAGAGGAGCCAAGTGAAGCTGCGAGGTAAAATACCGAGTCAAGTGGAAAAAGGGAGTATCATAGAATCATAGAGAATATCAGAGAGTCTTTCTCCCTACATATTTTTCGATCTTTGTACAGCTGAATTTTTTTACACTTGCCTTGTGTTTTGAGTGGAGCTCTTTTCTTTGGCCCTGTTGAGATAAAGTCCATTCTGTGCTGTTAAGATATTGACCTGTTGTTTGACCTGGGAGAGGTAAAAGAGATCTTTGTACATTGCTTCCCCCCTATCTTTGCTCATTGATTTTTACAGGGCCTGCTTATATTTTGTATAATTCGAAGGAATATTTCTGTTTCCCAAAGATGGCATGTACTGTGGTTAAGTGCCTTGCACTTCAGAGTTCTGTTCTGTTTGAATGTACTTAAAATTGGAAGAAGTCATATCTTAGGTGTGCTGGACTAGTTGATTTGTTTCTATCTTTTTTTTTTCCTGATTGATTGAGGAATAGTCTTCGACAAATTCCTTCAAGATTCTTTTTTAATAACTGTCTAGTGCTACTGTACAGTGATAGCTGCTGTCTGATGGACGAGTGGTTTTTACCTTCCAAAGTGCAAATTTGGAAAGAGTGAAGTGTAGAGGAAAACTGGACTCTGTTAAAATGTCTGACAAAATTATTTTCTCTTTAAAAAAAAAGATGCATAGCCATTTGTGGCCTCGGAATTTGGATATGTGAAGAACTAACACAGTGCACAAACCACCCTCAAGTGAAGGAAGCAATCAATGTCATAGGTGTGACACTAAAGGTAATGCTGCAACAATCACTGTAGTTAATAAACATTCTGTAAAAATCATACTTCAAGTTTTGAAACAGTTACTGATTGTATGGAGCACGGCATGCTGGCTTGTCTTTGTTGCTTACACCACTGACAGGACGTTACTCTTGACTCTTTGCATAATATTAGCAATGTGACATTGGCCATCACCTAAAAGATGCCTTCTGGTTCTGGAGCTTTGCATGTACTTAGTAGTTTATTAGCTCTGGTGAGCGTGGTCCAGATTCTTACTGCTCCTTTGAAGTTACTGTATAAAGGGGCAAAACATTTGCAAAAACAGCATGTGAATATGCAGCCAGAGACTCTTATATATAATATAAGAGAATATGATAATATAATCTTAAGACTATGTAGTTAATGTTGTCTGCTGTTTCCTTACGCTGAGTGTGTGATTTTGCAAACAGTTTTTTATCGTTTGTAGGGATGAAAAATAATTTAAGAAGTAGAAAAACGAATTGCATTGTATCATTGTAATCATGATTCTGTGATCATACCTACATATATTGTTTTTAATTACCTTTTCTTCTCTTCCAGTTTGCTAATAAACTGGTAGCTCAGGTAGCCTGCGATGTTCTCCAGCTGCTTGTTTCTTACTGGCAAAAGCTGCAGGAGTATGAATCCTCTCTGTCCAGAAAAATTACTGAAGTACGTCAGTTTAAGATATTTGTGTGGAAATCATATGCAAAGTTGTCCTCATTCTTTACTTGAGCTAAAGGAACCCCAGCTGTCTGTTAACTTTTTATTTCTTCTGCAAGTATTGTTAGGAGTCTTACTTGCTGTAGTTGGATGCATGCATTTCTCATCTGTAGCCTTTTATTTTCAGAATGCTCAGCAAAACTTTGTTTCACCTGTATGTTGATTTACAAGGGCAGCTGGATGCTTCTAAGAGACTTTAACCTTTTTCATGCCCTGTTCAAATGAAGTTTGTCTTTATAGTGAAAGAAGTTAAACATCTTTCTCAAATTCTGTTTCTTTTAACATAGATCCTTGTGGCCACTATTGCATTTCTTCTGCCAAGTGCTGAATATTCCTGTGTGGAGGCAGATAAAAAGGTTTGTCACTGAACTGATGAGTCTCTGTTCTTTCTTTGTGCTGTTTGAGCAAGTCATTAAGTGACATGGCTTTGAACCAAAGTCTTACTTCAACCTTTTAAGTGCATACGTTTAAGCATGTGTGAATGTGATAGATAATACCTGAACACTGTGCTATGTGTTTCTGTTTAGTTTATAGTTTCACTGCTACTTTGCTTGTTGGATTGGTGTATGGCATTGCCTATGAAAATGCTGCTGGAGCCAGTGTCTGCTGGTGTCCTTGAAGATCAGCATGCATCCAAAGCTCCTTTACTGGACTACATTTACAGAGTGAGTATGAGAAATGAGCATGATTTATTATGCCTAAAAGTTTAAAGATGCTTTTTGCAGATCCTCTTAGGCACAGAAGCATTTTTTAGCATGCTGTAGAGAAACATGAATTCTCACACTGTGGGCAAAATCATACAGATAAGAAGTCAAGAATTTAAAGTATTAAGACAGTAAGATGAATGTGATGGATCTTGAAAAGGAAGAAAAGTGGTTTATTTGAGGTAGAGACATGGAACACAGAAAATGATGAAAAGAGAAAGGCAGAATACTCAAAATAATGATTCAGAGCAAGTCATCTCAGCAGAAATATTTGAATTATTTGGAGTGGCCTGTTAAAATATGGAAGTTGTTAAAATACGAAATAAGTCCTGAAGTGAACTGTTAAAGTACAGAACAAGTAGCGAAAAAGAGAGTTATTTTAAAAGCTCTCAATTTAGACATGGATGTTTTTGTAGCATGTGCTGGCTTTCATAATGTAAAATTATAGTGGGTCCCTCCTTGCAGTGTAAGTGGGTACTTCTGTCTGTTCTTCATCACTCCTTTGATGCCACGCTTGTCTACTCACAGGTTTTGCACTGCTGTGTGAATGGCTCCAGTACGTACACCCAGCAAAGCCATTACGTGCTGAGTCTTGCGGATCTGTCTTCTAGTGACTATGACCCATTTTTGCCTCTGGGGAATGTCACGAGCTGTGAGCCAGCCCAGTGCCACTCTGCCACCGATTTGGGCAACCTGCTCACTGTTGCTGAAGGTACAAGAATTCACAGAGCGTGATGAGGACTGGCATGGCTGTACTAGGAGGTTAAAGTTTCCAGCTTAAATCTCTTCCTTGCAAACATGCATTTCCTTACTCCTTTCACAACAATTACTGCTTGAATAGTTTTTAAATTATTTTAAGATAGGATGACCAGAAAAAAAAGAAAATGACGCTGTGGTGCCATAGAATGCAGAAGTTCTACAGGAATAGAATAGACTGATAATATGTTTCTGCCTTAGGTTCTACTTAAAATTCGACATATGTGGTTAAATTTCAGCAACTAAGATAAGCTCTAAATCAGGCTTCTTTCAGGAGTGTGCAGCAGCCTTTCTTGAATCTTTCATTAGAAATGACTCCATGATACACCTGTTCTGAGTGATTTTGGAATTACATGTGTGATTCGAACCAGATTTTGCAGCTGCATAAATACAGTATTCCTGCTGACTCACAATGCTACTGGTGTCAAAAGTGAAAAGAGATTATGTGGATCTAGCTGCATCATGTCACACACTCCTTAACAGCAGCTTAAGTATGCATCCAAATGTACAAAGCAATTTTTGTTTTATCTTAGAAACCACCTTTTATTTCAAACCCTGTTAAAAGTTTTCAAAACAGTGGCTGTTCAACTGTGAATTAAATATTACCATATATTAATGTGCCTTAGTTAATTTCTGCTGAAAAATAAAAAGTAAAGGTGCAGTATTAAGTAGTGCAAGCTATTGTTGGTTTTGGAATGCTACTTTAAAATAGTGTGTTCAGTTTTTGATACTTCGCTATTTTTGAGTCCTTCAGGTTTTTTATTTCTTTTTTTCTGTATACGCATTTTCAATTTTAACTGAAAGAAAAAAAAGGAAACACAAAGACTTATTTTACACAGGACTCCTCCTGAGTAGGGACATTGTGAATAGCAGGAAGATAAGGGTCCATGTCAGGTATGTTTGCCATTTCAGTTAGAACAAGGTGTTTCTCATCTCAGATATGTTAGTGCTCTACAGTTGCTTCGGTTTAATTGTTTCTTAAAAAAAAAAAGATTAATTCAAACTGGAGCAGGCACAGAGATTTACTGCTAGGGAATTCAGGAAAAGAATATTTTTTTATGACAGAGAGGCTGAAGAATTTTGGCTTTTGAAAGCTGAAAAGGGATATACCTGTTTTCTAGAAGTGTATTAGTAGGTGCAAATGCCAAGGAAAGAGGAAAACACTGTAAGTGGAAGAAAAATGAATTTAAGCTGAAAATGAACGTTACCTTAAAAAAGAGAAAAAAATCTGAGTATAAGTGGAATATAACTCTGGAACAACACTCCAGTAGAAGAATTGGAGGCACAACACAACTCCAGAGCCCTACTGGTTTATGAGATAACTGTGGTTTATTTGCCCATGATGAGGGCCTGTCTGTGGGTCCAGAGAGCCTCCCACCTGATGCAATGAACTTTACCATGATGCTGTTTTCAGATGACTGCTAAAAATGGAGAAGCATTGGTTTTTAGTTGCACCTCTCCATTGCTTTTGCTTCTTTTCCCCCTGTCCCTCTCTTGACCTGACTGCTGTGTTGATGACTGTGGGAATACGGGAGGTAAGGAGGAGCACCTTAACGTGCCAGGTGAAACTGCAGTGACAGCAGGTGCTGTGGGACCCCTGTGCAGTGCTGCGTGTACTTCTTACAAATTGGATGAAGACCTGGATGTCAGAAAATTTCAAAGGATGTGTTAAATGAGGATGTGTGGGGGGTAGAATTACTGGTGCAGTAGTTGTAGATAGTTTCTTAAAAAGGAATGATTTTGAGAACAACTAAGGCAAACTTCTAAAACATGTCAGAAATTTGCAGATGCTATTTTTAATTGCCTCTTGCTGGTTTTACTGATCTGTTACCCCTATTGATTGTTTTAGAAAAAAGAAGAAGGAACTTAGAACTAATACCTTTAACGGCACGGATGGTTATGACTCATCTGGTGAACCATTTGAGCCACTACCCACTCAGTGGAGGTCCTGCCATCCTGCACAGTCTCCTCAGTGAGAATCATGACAACTCGTACGTGGAATCCTCCGAGCTGTCATCAGAAGTCTTCCGGAGTCCCAACCTCCAGCTCTTCGTGTTTAATGACAGTACTCTCATATCGTACCTCCAAATTCCTGCAGAAAAGAGGAAAGACACTGAGCCAGCAGCAGCCCCCTCGGATGTAAGGGTAATTGTCAGAGATATCTCAGGGAAGTACTCTTGGGATGGCAGAATATTGTATGGACCTTTGGAGGGCTGCCTTCCACGGCAGAGTGCAGCAAACTCATTTGTGGTTTCAGGCAACTCTGAGCACCACTTCAATTCCCAAAAAGACGTTTCTCAGGTGGAAGAAGGAGAAGATGCTCTTGACAAATTGCTGGAGAAGATTGGTAACACTAGTCCTGAATGCCTTTTACATCCTCAGCGGAAGCTGAATGAGCCATCGCCACCGCCTTTTGGTATGAGCTACGACCAAGAGAATGCAATCACTGAAGCCCTGATGAGGCAAAGTGTCCAGGAAAATGAGTATATTTTAAAATGCAGCTCAGACTTGAATATGAAGGTGGCCCGTCAGGAAGAACCACATCCTGCTGAACCTCAAGCATCCTTTTATTTCTGTCGGCTGTTGCTAAATGACTTAGGAATGAACTCCTGGGATAGAAGGTAGGAACAGAGGACTCAGAACATGTTCACAGTGCTTTTGCAGCTTCTGACCTTGAAAAAATAATCCAGATCCACACACTGTCCTCCCCTGCTGTAGCACTGCTCTTCTGACTTACAGTCATCCAAGCAAGACTTGTTAGTCTGAAATTCTATGAGTTACTTATGAATCTGATGATTTTCAAGGCAAATTTTTCTCACTTCTACTCTCAAACATATGCACACTCAAAAAAGCAAGAATTATGTACTTGGTTGGTAGTCCGAGTGCAGTTTTGAACTTTCACATATACCTGCATCCATGATTATTTTCAGTAGACAACTGCAGATTTAGAGTAGAAAGGAAATGAACTTCCGCTGAGTCATGCTGAATTGATTCCCTTCTCTTAGTAATTTGAATGAGAAAATAGTGCCTATATATTCTTGCATTTTCCTTCCTAATTATTTTTATATATTTGCAGGAAAAGCTTTCACCTTCTTAAGAAAAATTCAAAATTACTGAGAGAACTGAAAAATCTGGATTCTCGCCAATGGTAGGTAATGTTTACTAGCTCGGGGTTTCACAAGAAAGAGTAAGTACATCACCAAAACCAATCATTAAAATTGCATGTGCTAGCAGTACAAAAACTTGTATGAAAAATGGAACTTTTGTTTCTAAAGAGTTGCAGAGTGGATGGACAAGCTATTTTCAATGGTTCTATCTACACAGAATTCAAAATAGCAAGCAGTAAGACACAACAGCCTGTTTCCTGTTTTCTTTAGCCGAGAGGGGAGGGAAGAATTTCCAAAATTTTTCATGACTTTGCATCGACCCACGCAAAGGACTTTTCTGCAGATTGATCCCTCTGTCAAGAGCAGTACTTTAAGGAATAATCTTCATTCCACTCTTTTACAGCCAGGTAGAATAGAGTTCTGAATGTTATGTTTTATTTTCATTCCTTGGCACATTTGCAGTATTGTAGAGTTCTGATTTTCTTGCATTCCAACAATTTTCATACCAGATCAGTTGTAACCATCAGCCTGGTAAAACTCAACCCAGGAGCTAAAAGTCAGTACCTGATTTTTAATTTCTCATATATACTTACCCCATAATTAAAATGAAATTCTCTTGATCAGATTGTACTCTCATTAACAGCTGTGCAATCTTAGTGTCTTCAGCAAGGTTGCACAGATGTAAGTGTACTCTGTAAATGAAACTTGATCATCAATTCTTCAGCTGATGCACAGAGAGAATGGCCCTTGCTCTGCTCTCTGAACAGCAGTGTCTCTGCAGTGTGGTTGTGGGGGAAAAAATGGTGTAGATAGATACTTCTGAAGTCCTGTGATGCATTTGTGTGCATCAAAGAAACAGGCCTAGAGTAAAACACGGTTTTAGAGGGCAGGTGATATAAAGAATAATGTGACCTAAAACTTCTTTTAATTCTCATTTCTTGTTATATCTAATTACAGCCGAGAAACTCACAAGATTGCAGTGTTTTACATTGCAGAAGGACAGGAGGACAAATGTTCAATACTGTCCAATGCCAGGGGAAGCCAGGCATATGAAGATTTTGTTGCTGGACTGGGTTGGGAGGTAAAATCACAAATTTAGGCAAAGTCATGATTTGAAGAGCTATGAAAATCAAGTGTAAGCCAGTTCAAGTAGGTAAATGGAGAACAAACTGCTTATATACCTGCTTATTTTTTAATTCTTGAAGAAGAAAAGTAAATTTTAATATGCAGTAATATTTAGCAGTATGTAGAAGGTCATTTTATTTGGCAGAATTCTATAAATCCAAATGTTCTGGATGAACAGGAACAGCGAAGTGTTTTTTTAAAATAGTCTGTAAAGAAGGTAAAATCCTTTTAAAACAAGTTCATAAACATATTCGTTGTCAGAGTGCAGAGTTTAGAATTGTTGTGTTATGTGATGAGTGACGTAAGTGCACTTTCCTCCTAACATGGAAAAGAGCTTTAATTTGAAAAAAATCTAAAATTGATTGTTAAATTAGTTTATGTTAAAACTATGTGTTAGAATTAGCAGCATACAAAACAAAGTTTTCACATCATTTCTACAAGGTAGGGTACATACTAGGTTGTTTAAGGCGTCTGTTAGCGAGCAGAAACAGGGAAATGGGAGTGTTGTGTTACAGAATACAGAGATGATGCTTTTTAGTCTAATATGTGACATGATTGCATGAAGCTGGGATTAAACATCTTTCCATTCTCCCTGCTGTAACAGGTATTGCTTGCAAGGTGAATTTAAAGCCTCAGGCCAGTGGTGTCCCAGGACTATAACATTTTAAATAAATCAAGTTTCCCATGTTCCTTAATTTCCCATCTCTTTAATTCTCAAAACCTTTACTTACTTTATGCCCCTCCTTGCTTTCTCTCTCCCTCTTGGTCAGATTTTTCTAGCCATCATTAGCTCAGCCAAGAGAACTAGAATGCTTCAGAGGGTTTTCCTTGAGCTTCTCATCAGATTGCAGTGGTGGTCAGATTGTCTCCTGACAGAAGTCCTTAGAGCCTTCGTCAGAGTGACTGAAGAAAGAATTCTTCCTTCTTTTTTTGCCCTTCACCGGAATGGTGTACAACACTTTTTCTAACTCACTTGTTTGCTGTGTGTGCTTGGCAAGCACAAAGTGCAATCCCTTATAATATAATTTCATAATTTATTATCACTGTTGTTGCACATCCTGCTTCTGATGGGCAGGTGGTCCTGCAGTGGTTATTTTAACAGTGCTTTCTGCATTGTTAAAAGCTGTAGCTTAATTTTACCTTAATTTAAGCTCCTTTTAGCTCCTCACGTGGTTGGGCCACTTACCCAAACAAAGGACTGCGGTACTGAAGGCAAAAGCACTTGGTTTTAGTTTGTGTTGGTCAAGTTACCACTTGATTAGGTTACCACTTAGGTTACCACTAACCACTTTCTGGCTAGGTTACCACTAAGTTACCACTTACTGTTGGTAACCTAAATAACATTGATATTTATGTTTTTTTGGGAAATACGTGGTAGCTGTATTTCACATCTAACAATTTAAGCGAAACAAGACCTACAAGAGGTAACATCCTCAACTGGACCGATGCAGTTGGGAAAACATAAGGTTTTGGACACAGAATTGTCTTCAGAGGGGCAGTTTCTCTGAATAATTTTTTAGAATAATTTCTTCTAGAGTGTTTCTTTTAGTATGAAATTTCAATTTCTTCTACAGATTTCCTTAGTGCTTATGTTTTCTCTGCACTTTTTAGTTAGTTCTCGCTGTGTATGCTTTGGGTGGGCTTGCTAAGCCACATGTAGCCCTTAGAGCACTTTTATTCCGTTGCTGCAAGTTGCTGATAGGAAGGTAGAATAGCCTCAAAGATAATCACTCAGTATGTAGTTGAGGGTTGTTTATTTTCAGTAGATGTCAGATACAAGAATGGGAAACCAACAGACCTAATGCTAAGATCACAAACCTGTACGGAGAGATTTATCTTTCTTTGGGATGGTTGCAATCTCACCAGCTGTTGACTTATAAATAAGTAGGGTTATTCATCAGTCTTTAAAAAAAAGACAGATTTTTCTCATTATGACTGTCAATCATTTAGGTTGATCTCTCAACACATGGTGGGTTTATGGGTGGCCTGCAGCGCAATGGCAGCACTGGACAGACAGCACCCTATTATGCTACCTCTACCGTGGAAATCATTTTTCATGTGTCTACAAGAATGCCATCAGATTCAGATGATTCCCTGACCAAAAAGGTAAGTCAGTTGCTGTGTATTTTGAAACATTCGATGTAGTCTCCGTGTGCTTCAATGAAAGTTTACACTGAAAGCAGATTGTGCTGACTCGTCCTAGCAGGCTGTCTTTTCTGTGCCACATGGTGTTCTGCAGCGAGATTATCTGAATTAAATGGCCTCTAAATTCTGGATTCTGCAACACAATTAACATTTCCATGGTAGCCTTAAATACCACCATTAGTAATAATATTAGCAATAATTTCATTTGTGTCTTGTCTGCCTGCCAAAACTGCTGTCGTATGGTAGAACAAAACAACCAAATGCAGCATAATAAAACTTTACAGATGAATCGTCTGGTGTGTACCAGAAAAGAAAAGAAGTGAAAGAGAAGTGACAAGCATAGTAGTAAAAGCAGCCAGCTGATATTTAAAACCATTATCCAAATATTCACAATTGTGACAGGCAGACTCTGCTTCGAAGATGGCCAGAACCCAGCCCAAAATTTTGTTGGTATCAGGACTTAATGGTTTTTCTTTCCTAACGACTGATTTGAGATTATGGTGCTTGCCAACTGCTGCTTAGTCAAAGAAGATTTTAGGTGCCTACCAAATCTTTGCTATTTTAATTAGAATTGGCAACTTGTCCTACACAGGTTGTTAATGTGCATTAATGCTACTACAGCCATCCAGTCTACCACATGATACTACTGTGCTCTGAAAATTAACTATAAATACCACTAGATGGCTTTTATTTGTTCTTCAGCTAGTTTTGAAATGATCTTCTCCTTGAAGTAAAAAAGTGGAATTTCCAATTACCACCCCTACAAAGTTGCCCAGTAAAGATGGAACTTTTCTTTTCTTTACGTACTTCATTAAAAAAAAAAGTTAGCAAAATTACACATTGTCATCATGTATACTTCTTGTTATCTAGATATTAGTAGATATACACAGTCATCGGAATGCTTTAGGATAGGGAGGTAGGGCTGTGGCACACATTAAGAGACAGGATAGTCTCTGTCACTGACCCATGGTAGGACTATCTGTATTTCGCTGTCTGTGTCTGTTCCTGGGTGGTATTTATTCAGCTACTAGTTAAAAACTCCCATTATGAATGCTTTATAATTTCCTTCAGCAACATACGCCAAGGCCTTTCTTTTTGAACCATGAGACTATATTTTGTTTTATCTGCTTTGCTTCAGTTTAAGCCCATTTATTCTTACCTTATCCCACATGGTTATAGAGAACGGATTATTTTGCAGCAGACTTACTCATGTTTGAGGTCTGCTTCCTTCTCTTTCCCAGTCTTTCTTTTCCTGGGCTAATTGTGGTCATTTAATCTAATCTTCCCTTCTAAGTTACATCTCTTGCACTGCATGACTTCAGGGTCTTCATTAATGTGGGGTCTTCCATGATTCTGTGCTTTTGCACAGAACAGCTTTATTTAATTTGCTATAGCTGTTTGGTAAACTGGAATACATTTCTGTACGAATTAGCTCAGACTTCTTAACAGACTTCACTGAAATGCAGCTAAGAGTGGACGCCAGTATGCATTTCAGAGGCAGTGTAAAATTTCTGTAGGATTGGTAGTTCTCTAATTCACTGGCAGTGCTGATGGATTAAATAGCTCTCATTTGAAACCAGTGCTTTAAGCATGATCCAGACCATTCCTAAGGGCATTATTAAACATGCTGCAGGTTGAGAGCTCTTACCACCTCAAAGGTTAAACTCTAATATCTGTTTCTGAATTTTCACTTGTGAATCTTGGCAGCAAGGAGGCAATATACTGAAGTACGCAAAGGCATTTAGTACCTGTTCCATTTTAATTTTTGCTGCAAAAGGAATATATGGTGTTAGAGACCAGTATTACTGGGAGGAGAAAATGTCATCATGCTCCCATTTGGGATGCAGTGGGGGCCATAATCTTTTTCTTACCTTCCTTGTGCTTCCATCAGGTAGGGTTGCATGGATGCTGTTTGGAACATAAACTTCCTCATGTCTCCTAAATCTTTGTCATTTCTGTGGTTTCGTTGCTTATTTTGCCTACAGACAGACAGAAAGAATCCAATACCAGTCAGTTTGCTTGGCTCTTGAGCTGTGGAGCCGAACAGAAGGTCTTACCACCTGCTGGCCAAGGACGTAGTACAGCAGACCATAAGTTGGGTTCTGTGGGCTGGGGAATTAAGCAGATGCAGTAATTTTACTTAATATACTATTCTGGTCCTTTATTTTTACTGAAAATGGGGATAGATTCATTTCTGGTATAAATTCACAAGAATAAGTGCACTTCCACTGAGGATGAACTCGATCCCTTATTTTTGTGCAATTTGTACTTTGTATAACTTTATAGGAAGTATAGGTTGACATATTATATTGTTCATTCAAAAAAACAGAACCAAACAAAAACCAGAAATGTCACCAACAACGAAAGATAAAAACCACCCCAAGTCACTCCAAATAAGACAGCCCTGGAAGAAGTAATTTCTTGTAGAGTTATAACAAAAATTCAGCTGATATCTCTTGCTGCTCTAGGGTTCAGCATCACTGTTTCTAAATTTTTTGGTCTGGATTTCTTGTGGCAAGAATGAAAATCAATCAGAGTAGCAGCATCCTACAATCCCCCATCTTGTTCTAACTAAATTGCATCTAACAGTTTAAGGATGGGCTGCAAAATTTTCAAGTGATTTATTCCATCTTCCCCCATTGTCATAGCAGAACTTTTTCAATTCAGAAATCTGCTTGCAACCCCATACTGAACTCTTGCTCCTTCGCTGCAGAAATTTGTTAGCTGGAGCTAGATTAGATTTTTAGCAGCTAATCTAACTGCTGTAGGGGTTTGCAAAGTGGGGACAGAGCTGTGCTATTGGATTTGTCCAATTCATTTGACTCCAGGACTATAATTGCACTTATGTCTTACAAGGCTTTTATAGCCTAGGGCTGGCGAGCAGCAGAAAAACAAATTGGCAGTGATACAGTAAGAGTGAAAGGGAATGAAAGGCACACATTATCAGTCTCCAGGCAGCACTGTTCTGGCAGGAAGTTTCTTGGTTAATTTACAAATAAAACTTAGATTTTAGGATGGGCGCACTGTCGGCTGAACAATGGGGATGTCAGGCCCGACTGTTTCTTAGCGAAAGGAGCAGCCCTGCCTCCCCACAAGCAGGAATTCTTCGGGCAAACAGACGACTCCGCTCTGGAGCCAGCTGGCTGGGTAATGCAATTAGTGGGGAGAGGGGGTCAGGCCGAGGTGTGTGCCGCGACCGGTGCCGGCCCTCGCAGCCACGCGTGCTGGGCTGGGTGCGCGCTGAAACAATCGGGCTGCTTCTCCTCGCTGGGGATTGTGTTGGGGTTTTGAGACAGATTCCTCCTTTCTTGACTGCTGTGGGCCGTTTAATGGAGTGGGTTCTTTTGTCCCACCTGCGCGTGCCCCCGCTCCAGTCTGTGTCCCTTTGGCCTTCGGAGCAGCCCTGCGTTGAGGACGTGGAGGCGAGCGTACCGCCTGCGCTTGGAGCGAGCCACCCAGGAAAACTGCAGCTGCTGTGCTGCTGCCGACAGGATTGTCGTAATGGTTTTTATCAGTGGAATGATCTCGTGAGAACAAGTGTTTTTGATGGGTGCCAGTTTTATGTTTATATAAATGCAGTGGTTAAGGATGCGCGTTTTAAAAACAAAGGTGGTAGCATGCGCTTTTCTGCATTTGATGAGGATTGCAGCAAAACCAGTAGTTTATTTCTGTCTCTTCCTGTCCCAAACAAGCGCAGATTGATCTCACTTCTTGTTTACCAAGCTTTGCTTTCCTGAGTGTGATCAAGTTTTAAAGTGTTTGAGGATTTTTCAGTAGAAGTGTTTGATTATTAGCTAAATAACTCGTGGTGAATTAAAAAGCGGCACTTGGACATATTGTGATTCCTGCTTTTGTAGCTGTGTGTGCCTTATATCATTCCCAAAGCACTGGGAGGCAAGACACTACCAACCCTTATCTTCCAGGTCTTCTTTTTGGAGTAAAACAAATCTGTCCTCTGTTAGAATTTTCCTTTACAACTGGGCAACATGTTCAGGATGGCCATGAGAACACTAGTTCATGCTGATTTTATATGTGCAAGAAGCTCTTGTATTACTATTGTTAATGTATCCACATTTCTTACGGACTCAAACTGCATTTTCTTCAAACCATTAAAAATGTCATTTATTTATAGCTTTAAACAAAATACAACTGTCTTTCTTCGATATCATTTCAAACAAACTGAGAATCTGAGTCATTCTTTGAATGTAGCTTTCTTCTGCTCCTCTAGAGTACTAAGCTGTAAGCAACATTTGTGGTTTTGATTCCTGTCATGGTTCATGGGTTTGCGTGTTTCTCTTACAAGTAGGGTACATTTGCCACTCAGCCTTGTGAGATTGAAATTCTTTGCTTTAAAAGGCTCTACCTGGTTCTGAAGAGGGAAAATGCTTTGGTATAATATCAGCTGACACAAGGCCTGTGCAGATGATTTACCAATGAAAACTCTTTTTTTTTTTTTTTTGCAGAGACAATGCAGAAAGCAGAGTTACGGTTTGACTTTTTGGTTAGGTCCATTGTACGCATTGTTCAAGGGCCTGGCACCGAACTGAGGAGGTGCTCTTTGCAGGTTTAAGTGGGACTTAAATTCTCTTTATGAATCGGGCTGACATTCTGCACGTGGATTAAATTTTAACTTTAAAGCTTACAGTTGAAACTGTTGTGCATAGCTTGTACGTAATTGCCGAATACTTCTTACCATCTGTTAGGTCAACTCCACTTCCTCCCATAACAAAGCAAACACCCAGTTCTTTGGATGCGTGTGGGGTATGTCCTACTCAAAATTTATCTGCATTTTTTGCAACTCTGCTCCAAATAAAGTAACTTCCCCAGTATTTCACATTCTTCTGTAGTTGCAGTGGTCCAAAACATTGTGCTCATGTTTTCAAACAAAAGCCCTCTCTGGACACACAGGCAGCAAGAAAATATTTGTAATACAGTAAAGTGAGAAATAATGGTTCATGTTGCAAAGTTTCTTGACATCCAGAGACAAGGCGTTTCTGTGACAGCTGCGTTATTTTAACTGACAGTTGATGTCTTGTGTTTAACATTTTGTTCTAGTAACTCAGATTTCCATCTTAAATTATTGTAGATAATGTACATTTACATATCATTTTAATGGCCAGCTTGATAATTATTTAATTAAGCCGTCAGAAAACAATTTGTTCTCAATGAAGCAAATTATTTAGCTGATCTTTTCATGAGCAAATGGAGAAAAACAATATTTTAACATTTTTCTGTCATGAAATATTTCTAGTATTGAACGCTGTAATTCAATTTGTAAGCCATGACCCCTCATAAACTGTTGTTATCACTCTGATTAATAAAGAGCCAATTTGCTGTTGCAGCTTCGTCACTTGGGAAATGATGAGGTTCACATCGTCTGGTCTGAACACAACAGGAACTACCGCAGGGGCATTATACCAACTGATTTTGGAGATGTTTTAATTGTTATTTATCCGATGAAGAATCACATGTTTTTCATAGAGATAATGAAGAAACCAGAGGTACGTTGAATGCTTTATTGGATCTGTTATATCTTCTGCGCAAGTGACTGACAGTTTTGTTGCTAAAAGCTCAATGTTTTAGAATTTTTTTTCCAAAGCTAGAAATGCAAATAGCAATTAAAATAGCAATTCGTTGTATTATATTATGCTCAGTGCTTAAAGAACCACTTCAGAATTCTGAAAACCATAGAATTTATTGTGCAAAGGGTTTTACATTATGATGAATTTCCAAAGTGAGCCAGTAGAAGCAAAATAATAAAGATTTAAATTGCACTTTTGTTATTGATTCACCTCATAAGATGTATGTACTCCTGTACGTATAGCACTAGGCATAACCTCACATATTTTCAAGACCCTAATTGTAATCTGACTCAATGGGGTGGGGTGCGGTGGGCATTGAGTATTCTTACATCAAACAAAGCATTTGAGTTTGTGTGCCATTTAATTCACTGTTATGCAACCACATTTCAAGATATTTTTATTTATTTTAAGTAATGGATTTTGTTTCTTTGGAAAATGTCAAAAGTGTGTGCAAGTCCATATTCATATGCATAAAAAAAAATCTGATGTAATAGCTGCTGGGGTATATAGCATATACTTTATGAAAGTAATCAGTGTGATAAATACTGTTTTCCTTATGTGAGGGACAGTGTTTGTCCAAGAAAATAACCAGCGGTGGAGAAGTGCATCCATCAGGTGATTTATCTACCAGCTGTACGTGATATTTTTTTGAGTTGTGAAAGATAGGGCTGTTATACATAGGCAACTAGAGGCTTGCTAGTAGACATTTCAAACACGAAAGTCTTTTATACATTGGAATACTGAGTGTCTTTTCCTTGCACTTGGTGTTCTGCAGTTTACTTCTTGGAATTTTTAACTTTGAATCTTCCGTAAGGAAAACCAGAGAACTATGAACATGCTTGAAAATTCTCAGAATCAACCCGAGAAAGGCTGTGTCATCTTGTATATTAGTCAAAAATACCCAACGGGCAGAAAGAATAATAGCTAACTGGAAATTTAGTGTTATCCCTACATTTAAAGTGCAAACCATTACAATGTAATAAAATTAATCCAGACATTTCCAGGGCAAGTGTGGCTGACCTTTTGTTCACCAGCTACTGACCCCAGGGTGAATGAAAGAGGCTTGCAGAGAGAAATGTCTGTTGTTTGGCTTCGGTCCCTGGTATTTAAATTGCATTCCCTAATCAAATGAAAAGGCTGTCCTCTCTATCAGGTTACAGAATCCATGGCAACATTTGGCCTTTTATATACATAATGTTAGCCTTTTTGTTTGCATCTAAGTAGAGACACCTGGAGCAATGTTAACATTAACCGATTTAGCATTAATAGCTTCATTATATAAGAATTTCTGATCAGATAGCTGTTACTTTTGTTATATTGCTTCAGCTTGTATTGTTTTCATTTTTTATCTCCCTGCTTGGCAACGGGGCAATGATTTGCAAATTTTTTTTGTCTTGATTAATTAAGCAATATAATTATCAGGAACCGTGATGCAGTCTTTGCTCGACAAAGCTTCTGAGGGAAGACAATAGTAAGTCTGTTAGTGTGAATGCATTCCACGCGTCACAGATGCATGAGGATATTCTGAACAATGAGACGAAAAGCTGCCTGCAAAAGAGGACAAAGAATGCCAGGCAGACTCTACACACTGCACATACCGCCAGGGACATACTGCGGGTTCCCTGGGACACAGATGCCTTGTTAGATTGCAGCTAGTCATCAGAGATTAATTCTCAGCCATTTGGTACAATAATTTACCCATTCCCCAGTCTTTTAACTAGTGCTGCTTGCTATAGAACTGAAGTCTTTGTGCTCAAAAGGTTTATTTAACCTTGCCTACTTTTACTGTGTGCAACAAAAATAATTTTTTTTCCCTGAAAATTATAATGAAGCAGGTGTTTGCAATGTGGTGAATATTAATTTCTGGTCCACGGATAACTTGCATTGACAGTTGTGGTAGTCTAGGAGCGGAAGGATTTTTCCCTTGACTTTTTTTTAAATTTCATTCCTCCTAAGCCTAATATCTGTCTGTAATGTAAACATTTGAAACACTTATTTTTTCAAATATCTGGTTAAATGCTGGCTTGCAGAAAAACGTTCAGTGGGGAGCATGCTCTTGTGCATTGAGTTCAGCTGTCCCCTCTCCCGCGTTATGGTGGGCTCTACATATGCAGGCTGATGATCTGTGGCTTCCCATTGACTTGGATGACCCTGCTCTTGGTTCTGGTTCTGGTTACGACTCGTCTTGCTTTGGCAACGTGAAATCATTCATGCTCAATAAAAAGTTGCTTCCATCATCCACTTCGGTGCTTTCTTTTCCCATCAGAAAGCATACGCCAACTTTGGTTCATGAAAAATTTTTGACAGAGAATGTGCTTGGCACTCAGTTCTTCGAATAATCTGGTTTGCTTCCTAGAAAAAAAAAACGTGTTTCCTCATTTCCCAAAAGTTTTTTTTAAAAAATAATCACACGCAATTAGCGAAGTGGTGGGGTTCACAGTTGTACCGCGCTCCCATGCTTATTGCTCTCCTGCTAACCTCTGGTGGCAGTGACGTGGCTGGGGGCCAGCTGGGCCCCACAGCCCACACAGGGCTTCTCTGCCCACGTGCCCCACAGGCATGCAGCGCTCCCTGCAAGGTTGCGCAGGGCTTTCGTAGTAGAGAAAAGCGTGGTTTGCTGGAGTGTGTCTATTTAACTTTGAGACATAAGCTGATGAACTTTCAAGAATTCCGACACGTTGCAGATAATTTTTGGAAAAAAAATGGAGAGATTGCTCACTGAAAGAAATATGTGCGTATTTGTACACACACACGCGCACACATATATAGGATGTACAAAAAACCCACACTTTGTGTATATTTTCAGTGTATAAACCCCGTGTTAAGACAATTTGCCATGCTCCGTAGGCTCCAGGTGTTTCTGAAATACTGTAACTGAGTCCTGTAAGCAAAAACTGCTTACAGTCAAAAAGACTGAGAATCAGTTTCTCTCCATGGTAGCGTATGTACATGCTAATCTGCCTTAAAATATCCAGCATTTACGTGTGCGTATAGTGTTAGTACTAATATGTACTTCACTTGCTTGTTCGTACTCACATAAAAATGTAGATTTACATTTTATCTCCTTTTGTCAGTACTTGAAAGATAGAGTGTGTGTTAAAAACTTCACCTAGATGTGTTACTGAATAAGCTGGAGAAACACGATGCTGTAGAACATCATCAGTTCCGTGGCAAAGATTTTCTTCCTGTCACCTTTTTTTCCAGCTGCCTAGTTAGTAGCCGTAGCATGATAAAATAAAGGAAAACACCGTGGAAGGCTTTTCCATTAATCTTTTTTTTTTTGGAGGTGGGGGCGAGGAGGCAATATTTTAAGTAAAGGAATGACAAAATAACTGTGAAAAGACAGCTGTCATTTGCAGATGTTATATTAAATCCAAATTTCTTCTGTAATTCATTGCCACTTCTAATTAGAGGAATTCCCTAGATGCAGGGGATTTATATTATTCTCTTTGTCCATTTATTGAATGACTGTCACAGTCACCCATGAGCAGTTGCAGAAGAATAATAGAGGGTATTTATTTATGTGATAAGCCTCTGTACAGATGGAAAAAATCCATAGCTTAAATATTGGTAATTGCTGCTAGCTTCTGCTTAGATTTTTTTTTCATTTTGAGGTTGTGATAAGGAAGTGAGTTTGACTACTTGTCAATAATGAAATTTCCTATGCAGTTAATCATCATGTTTTCCTCTGTTTTTGACATGTTAATGCATATTATACCTACCTAATTGCAGGCGTTTTTCACTTGTAAAAAGTATTTGGGCCTCTCTTCTTTTTTACCTAATGTTGCCTTTGTCTGAAGAGCCATATGCCACCAATTGGTGAGGTGTGGTGGGCTCCTCTGGAGGTAACCCTGCAGTAGTAACACAGCTCTCACATCTTGACACTGTGCATGAGATGGACCCGTCACCTCTGCCCACTGTGCTAATGGGGCACTGCCTCAAAGATGCCATCTCCTCTGATTTCCTGATCAGGGATCAGCTCAACTTTTTTCCTTTAGAAAAGTCCATGGAAGGAGCTTATAGGATATTATCTGAAACAAATGCTTCTTTGCAAAAGCTCCTGCCAGTGGAGGATTCAGCCAGTGAGTCAGTGTCCTGCTGAGATGAGTATCTGCTCCAAATGGAGCATTAACTTCCAATTCATAGGCAAATTTTGCTAATGTATATAATAAATTCATGTTGAATATACCGTGAAATGTACAAATACACATCAAATATACTGACTAATTACAAAAATTAAAAACTTAATAAATAGGAGATTAGGATCATGCTAGAAGTGTCAGTATGTAAAACAATGTGCTCACACTGTTTCCTGGCAAGGTAGTTTACTAGACTGTTATTGTGGGTCTGATGCTTATTTTTCCAAACGTCAATAATCTGTATTTATATAATCCAAGATGCAGCATGTTGTGCTACCAAGTGTGGCATCCAACCTGCCACGCTGACTCAGAGCCTCTTCGTGACTGTGATTTACAGAGGAGACAGAGTGCAAACTGTCGCTCATAATGTAGCTGAACATCTGAAGTGCCTCGAGCTGTTCAGTGTGAAGTCTTCCTCTTCTTGCCTCCCTCTCACCTTCATCAAGCAGCAGGTGCCTTGCTGTGAAAATTCCCTGGGAATCGGGCATATTGTTTCTGTTTGTCATTTTGGAACTCGCTCTTGTGCTTCCTTTTAGCTTCCCTCGGCTCAGTTTCACGTGCGATGTTTTTCTTTTGGGGTCTGCAGGTGCCGTTTTTTGGTCCTCTCTTTGATGGAGCCATTGTGACTGCAAAGCTGCTGCCAAGCCTCATATGTGCCACATGCATCAATGCCAGCAGGGCCGTCAAATCGCTCATCCCTCTCTACCAGAGCTTGTATCCTTTCCTGTTGATGATGCAAAGTTCCTCTTGGTAGGGTTCTTCTGAATATTCTGCTGCTAAGAGGTAAGCATTACTGAAAATACTTACTGGAAAAGGTCAGAGCTTTCTGCGTGTCAAGCTCAATTTTAAGAGTCATTTACACCCTGTTGCCATTCAGTGCTTAAAAAAATATCACACAAATGTTCTCAGCAGCCAGCAAACAAGTGGGTTTGGACTTACACTGATGCCTTGAACTGTAAGTAGTGATAATACTCAATTTTCTTTCATGGTAATAGAAGTTATCTGCAGTGTACATTAAGCTAATACACAGATAGCAGTTGTATTCTTATCTGATTTAAGAAGGTAGTCCAGCTAACTTTACTTGGACTTGTTACATTAGTAAGACAAATGGGATCTGGCTTCTGGCACAGGTGTTTCGGTTCTCTAATTCCATTTTTAATCAAACAATTTCTGTAATTGGGGATTTTCAGAATGTGTTTCCTAACAGTTGGTGGAAGATAGCTAGATGGTATGATACTCTTCTACAGATTGTAAGATAAACTTTTGTTCTTATATGATATGCAGACTAAGGGGGTTATTCTTACATGATACACAGACTAAGTGGTTTCACTTTTTTTAGGATTTTCTCATAAAGCCATAGCTACGCTAGAAATGTTTTATAGCTTGTTTTGTTGATCATATGACTTATGTCAGTAACAACACTCATTTCAGTTAGTTTTCGTTGGGAAAGGTTTTATTTGAGAATTTTTCTAATAGTATGAGGAGTTTGAGAAAGGGCTTGGAAGTGTTTTGATCTTTGAAAGGATATGGATTAATTACTTTGAGACGCGCATTTTTAAAACACAGTATTTTCCAAATATTCTTCATTAAAAAAATGCTGAGTTTTATCCCATACATGCTGCAGGAAATGAAAAGTAGCACTGTAGTTAAATAAACTCATTCTGATTAACTTCATTATTTACCCATTTCATGTATAAAACAAAGCCAGTTGGTGGTTGCTGCATAAGCATTTGAATGCAGCACATCAATTGCAAAGCCATGGCAGCACCTAAAGGATGATTCAAAACTTGCCAGGTTTTCCACTTCTGTTTAATGAGAGAATTCTAGCTAACGACCAAAGTTCCTCTATGCAGGATGTAGCTTAATCCATCTGCTTGTATAGGTAATTTGTAATAATGAAATAGTTCAGTAAAATTAACATAAGAAACTGCACGCATTAGATTGAACAGATACTAGCGCCTCTTCGAGTAATCCCACCACTGACCTCTGATTTCTGCATCCTGCTCGTCTTTTGGCTCTCAGTGTGTTGTCACCAGTCTGCTGTGCTCCCACCTTCCTGCAGGGTCCCCTTCTGGGCCCTTCATTGTCTGCAGTGAAACATGAGCAGCACGAACGTGACAGCACATGCCGCTTCTCAGCATATGTTTGAGGTCTATTTGAAACCATATCTGTCCCCAGATTCTTGTTTTCCTTTTTTGTATCTGCTTTTGTACCAATGACATCTGTAGGGGATCGACTGCTACATCTCTATTTGATGGATGAAAGAGAACTGAGAGATTTCTGAAACTGGACAAACATATTGTAGTGGGAAGGTCCCGTCAGGGATGGCACTGTTGTAGAAGAGAAACGCATCCACAACTTTTATTACAGAAAATGAAACTTTTTTTTTAACTGAAAAGGTCAACAGTAATTGTTCTCTATGAATACAAAGATACGTTAAAATTCTTTGTGAGCCAGAAGGTGTAATGTGAATTTCTAGATGCATAAAGGAGGTGTTCGAACCTGTCCAATGCAGTAACAGTGCTTTGTAGCTCCCAGAGCATGCAAGCTCAGTGAATGACTTTGCTCCCTGGTGTTGCTTTGCTAACTGTAACTTGGAGAAATGAGAACAGCAGCCCCAGAAATGTGAAAAAGCAAATAGAAGTGTTCAGTGACTTTATCATACTGGGAAGGAAAATATCTCAAAGGTGAAATAACTCCAGAAAATTAGTATGGAAGGGAGAAATAAGAAGCAGTAATCCTGGCAAAGGGAAAGGTGATGTTTGGCAGCACTTGAGACGTAACTTTTGTGGGGTCGCGTGCTGCTGGGTCTGGCAGCATCCTGTCAGTAGTGACAGCTGAAGTCACTTGTAGGGATGTCCGCAAGCTCTGGTTCCAGCTGCCCTTGTCAGAGGCTTTAAGGGAAGTGTAATCAGCCACAGAGATTAATTTGCATCTCAATTAGGAAAGAGTCAGGAGGAAGCGGTGAGGTCTGTTGCTGGAAGGTTGGGGAAGAAACCTCATCAGGCACAAAGGCTCTGAGCTGGGCACTGCAGCGAGCAAAGGACAGCATCTGAATCCAGTTTCCATGGGGACCAGGACCACAGAGCTGCTTTGCACTGTAATCCCTTGGTCACGATGACACAAATTCCAGTGTTGTACCCAAATACATTTTTCTGTTGGAAATACCTTTGAAAATGAGAAAGGTAACTATGGCAGAACACACATGGTTGTTTAATCTGTTTTTGGTATGTGTGTGTGTGTGGGGGGGGGGGGGGTGTTAGGTGAGTGTTTCTGTTTTAAGGAATTCATTAGGGTGAGAGAAATATTCATTAAAAAATAATTAACTATACTTAAACTTTTGTATAAGGCCGTTCTGGCTACAAGTTCTTTGTGTGTGTCAAATGACGTGTGATGGCATTGCAGACAAGCAAAAGCAGCGTAGTTACGCATAGCTGAGTTGTCTTGAATGCTTAAAGCTCAATTTTCTGTGCAACTGCTGTAATGTTTACGTGTTAATGGATGATTGTACATTAGTATATGTTCAAAATAATCATTTTTTCAGGAGTGCATTCATTCTTGGTGCACTGAAGCATTGAGGCTGAGCAGCCGCAGGCCGTGCTAATTGGTGCTCTCACCATCCTTAAGTAACTGTTGAGTGCAAGGTAATGTGTTTCAGCAGCCTCACCAGGCTGCTTTTTCAGGCAATAGTTGTTATTTTGAATATGTTTGTGTATTTTACGGAAATCACAAATAGTAGGGTGGCTTAGAATTTACTTGGGAACACCAAAAAGTAATGCTTAAACTTTCCTAATATTATAGGATGATAATGTGCATGAGTGTCGAGGTTACTGGCATCTGAGCAGAGCAGATGACATGAGTAAGCCTTGGCTGCACCAGATGGATCCCTTGAGTTTCTGGTCAAGCTAGGGGACGATCTGCAGGACCATGTCATTCCAGCAACATCACAGCATCCGGGGACAGGAGAGAAGCAACAAGTACTGAGATAGAACACTGAGATTCTGGCACTTGCAGTGCAGCAAGTGTGAGTGCATGCCTGGGATGGAATGCAAACCGCTCAGGCAAATGCAGCTGCAGGAGTTACCTGCTGTTTGCAAACAAATGATGGGTCTGTTGAGCATGACCCCCTGAGCAAGAGTCCGTTCAGCTCCCAGTAACACTGAACGTTTCAAAAAATGATAGAGGTATCGATCTTTTACTTTTAAAATTGTGTCTTTGTGCTTTTTTCTGTTTAATATAAAATTAGTTGTATGTCAGAAAAGGATTTTTTGAACTTTGTCCATTCTGGACTCCCAGTTGTCCTAAGTTGCACAGTGGGTAGCGGAGTACATCACTGAGAGCTGGTCTTATCTGTAAAGATAACTGCTGGGAAAAAAACAGGGTTTGTACTTAATGCTTTATTATGAGTCTGATGCATAGCTGCTGTTTAAGGTGATAGTTACATTTCCACATTTGGAGATTTACTTGCACCTCAGCTTAGAAACTGAACCTGCAACCACTTTGGTGGCTGGTCTATAACCTACTGCTCCACAAAGAATTTGGTGTCTGAGGATAACGACGTCTGAGCAAAAAGATTGGGAAATTCTGGTTACCTGGGGACCATGTTGTCTTTCAAAGGGTGTCATTGCTTTGCTCCTTAAATTAAATTGTTCCTGTTGAGAGCTTGATAAATCAGTCTCGGGTTTTACTTATAAAATTTTATAACCAGGATGCTTATTCTTTCCCATCTCACATATTTCATAATAACAGAGCTGACGATCCTACTTTCTTATTTCCTGTTTCCATAATAATAATGATAATAATAGTAATAATTGTGCAAACTTATCTTCACAATAAGACAGCTGTTCTTCAGATCACATTGGCTAAGAGATTATACCAGACCTGGTTTATCTTCGAAAAAACTTCTAAGTGCATCCTCCCTTGAAAGAAAAGCTTGTCAGAGTTTGGAAAATGGTCACAGCAATGCAGAGGAAACGTTGGTGGATTGCTGTCACAGTGGGTGAGGACTGTGGAGCAGACCTGTGTGCCTGAATGTAAATGTGCATGTCTCTGTTTTCACTCTTCACTTTAAAAAAAAAGTTTCTTTTTAATTGAAAAAAATAATATTCTGCCTTTTGATTCCTGGGTATTTTTCATACTCTTTTATAGCATCTTGATGAGAGTATGGTGTTGAGATGCTCTCTGGGGGAAGAAGAAATAACTCACGGCAGGGGGGACGTGCAGACTCATCTGTTCATTTTCCTTCGAAACAATGTTCCAGGTAGCTAGGAAAGTGTTCTTGGAGATGTAATCCTAGCAGAAATAGCTAATATAAGCTGTGCTGCTTCTACCTTTCTTTCATTAAGAGAAATAGAATTCCGTAAGAGCTGATCCGAAATATGCTTAGTCTGGCAAGCAGGAAAAAAAAAAAAAACAGCATCACAATTGCAGGCTGAGATATTGTTTCCAAAGTTGTTTGCTTTTTTTTTGTTGCTGTTCAGTCAAAGAGGGAAATCTGAAAGTGAGATATCAGTTCTTCCTTAGTTTACCTTGGACATTCTCGGTACTTTGCTGCAACATAGTACATCTGTGCCTTAGTGCATCTGTGCAGCAGACGCTGACCGCACTAGAACAAACAAAAAGCACTAGGAGGATGCATATGCTTTACATAGTATCTGAGCACTGGATGTCACCGTTTCCCTGCTTAAGATTTGCAACCCCGTGGGCCGGGAGAAAACAGCCCTACTTTGGAGAGGTCATTTGCTATGTGAATAACTCGTGAAGGTTTATGCACTGTAGTGAGTGTGGCATGCCTGCTTACCCGTACCAAGCAAGCAGCTCACGAGGATAAAATCAAAGACCCTCTAAATGTGTAATAATAACAAAAAAAATCCACAACTTTAACTCCTTACCTTGTATCCAGATATGAACGTATCTACTATATGTTAATATCTAGAATCAAGTTTAAGAGATCATCAGCTTTGACTTCAGAATGAATTGCTTCTGTCGGCTTAAGCCAGTTTATGATTAACTTAACGTGGAGAGATTGATGTGAGTGATCAGGCTAAGGAAGAACTGTTTGCTGTGACTGAGTCAATTGTGCAAATGACTGTCATTTTTTTAGGCATGTGTATTGTGAGGTGTCTGAAAAGATGTTTTGTGCACTTTTTAAACTGTGTTTTGCTGAGCTTGCCTTCAGAACTGTATTCTGGTTGTAAAGAGGTGCTTGATTGCGCCACGCAAGTGAAATGGAAAGCCAGTTAATCTTTTTAGAGAGGAGTTCATAATTTGTTCCCCTTCTTCCATCCAAAGAAGTCATGCCCTTGGGCTATGTAGATGCTGTTAGAAATGACTATGAAATTCTAAAGCATGTGTCACGAGAGCTGTGACAATTTATATGACATGGCATCTGACGGTTTTCTGCCGAAATGATGGCTTCTGGCTCGCAGGCAGATCTGCGGCTGCTCCTGCACTGCTTTGTCTGGAGAGCAGCGTGCTTGCCGTGCTGCTGGTCCCCAGGCCTGGGCTGGCAGAAGCGTGCAGACCCCTCGCAGCGATGCCGATCGATGGCCGACCGCCTCCCTCCTCTGCCTCCCCTGCTCGCAGCCACAGCCTTCTCCGGGCAGCGATCGATGCCTCTAATCTGCCGCAGCCCGTAATAAGTCATGCGAGGCAAAGCTTTTAGGTGGCATTACATGGGATTGTGGAGGCGGCTCTTCAGCTCTTATTCATAGTGCTCTTCATAGACTCGCGGAGAAATCTACTGCAGCCCACTTGTGAATATCTAAGGAGCGCATAATGCTTCTGCGGGTCTGAACTTGTGCGCTCCATGGTGACGCATGGACACAACGGGTTTTAAGTTCCTGTATTTTTGTGTGTGCATCTTACATACCCATCCCTGCTCGTGTTCCCTTGTAACACACAGGTCTCCTGTCCGCATTGCTGCTAACTGCTCGTGGAGCTCTAGGCAGTGCGAAAAAATACAGTCTTCTCTTGATGCATAGAACTTGTGTGGCAGTGAGACCTCCTGCCATCCCAGCTCCCTTGGTCCCTCGTTCCTCGTGTGGGAGATTCCCACTCTGAAAAAAATGGTTGTGACAACTTCTTGTCCACACCTAACCCAGTTCTGCCCTTGCATTGTTCTCAGCGAGTCCATTCCCCACCGATCACTGCTGAAACTCTGCTCGGGGTTTCCAGGTATTTCCTGTGCTAGGGTACCTCTTACCCCTCCAGAATCATTACCAGGCCGATGCCCCTGAGTCTTCCTGCAATTTTGGATGTCTTTGTAATTTCCTCTTAACAATGCCATTTATTTTTGTGCTGTAACACAGAGCATTGTTATTCTTCTCCACGCTTACTGCTGCTGGAGCTGGCCTCTTCAGTAAAAGTCAGTAAACCCCAACAGGTTTAAAGGCTTTTACCTGCCAAGTGATTTGATGAGTAGTCCTAAAAAAGAGCCTGTGATTAAGCGACATCATGAGTGTAATGTGCTTTAAAATAAAAAGTGAATTCAGTGTGTCAGAAACAAGAAAGGTGAACTTTGGGCACATTAAATGATGTGCTTATACAGTCGCTGAAAGCCACAAAGTGCACAGCCGTGTGCCTACTAAAGGCTGGAGAGTCAGGGTCTTTCTGGAGGCAGCGCAGCGTGTGAAGTACAAGCAGCAGGCCAGGCTTTGAGCCGGGAATTGGAATCCTAACTCTGCCATGGAGAAGCTGCTGCTTTGGATGACTCTCTAGTTACTGACAAAGAAACGGAATGAAGAAAACTTTCTATTTGTACACGAATAATTTTGCAGAAGGTGGAGTTTTCAAGTGCTTCTTTGAACTCCTCTGTCCCAAATCAAACCAGGGTTGTGCGAAAGGTCTCCTGGCTTCAATTCCAGTTGCAGTAGCAAAGGCAGATCAGTGTGGTGTAGTATTGCTCATAACTGAGCATTTCCCGTAGTCAGGAGCGAGCTGGGGAGATGCACAGGGCTCTGGGTGCTGCGTTCTGTCGCATGCCAGCACCTGACCTCTGGTTAACCAGTGCCTCTTCCCGTGGTGACAGCGGCCAAAACGCATAGATTTGGGCAAACGCTTTATTCAAACTTACGTGTTTTTTTTTTCCATGCACACAGATGAACAGCTTTGTGTTGTGTTTTCAAACGGAGTGGTGCTTATTTGGCTGTTCTGCCCCTATCTAGTTTATGAGGATTTGTGTGGCTGAAATCTCCGCTGCGTCTTTCGGTAATTCATTCCCAAACGCTCACCGGCGCTTTGGGTTCCTTGCGTTATCTTTGTTTGCCTTTTGGCCGTGCCATCGGTGCCGGCGTCGGGGCCGGGATCGCTCCGAGGAGCCCCGCTTCAGAGCAGAGGGTCCCAGGCCACGCAGGATGCGGGCCGCGGCTGCACGGCTTTGTGCACGCTCATTAGCATGCTGGCTGGGCGCCGGCGCTGCCTTTGCTCGCTCGGCGAGCTCCGCTAGCTTACCAGCTGTTCCTGCTGCTCGCGACAATGTCCGGCGTGTCCGGATCACCGGGTTCCTGCGCCCGCCGCCGCGCGCAGACAGCCTTTCCGCTGGGGATGCCCACGTGGCCGCCCGGCAGCAGCGGCACCGCATAAAGTAGCAGGCCCTCGCATGGCATATGGTGTCTGGATTCATACAAGATGCAAAACTATTCTGCCGCTAATGCACAATGACTCATAGCATTGCTAATTTTTCTAACAAAAGCCCACTTCCACACCCACACTTTTAACCCCTCGGGCTAAAAAGCCTCCTCTTCAGTTTCAAAGCCTTGGAAGTGTAAGGAGGTGGTTTCTGGATCAATAAATGAAACCCTATATTTATTTAAAGCATATGCAAGTTCTAACGGTTATTTTAAAATGCTGTAGAATGCTGCTGTCAAACCGCTGCTCTGACATACAGGGATCTTCTTTTTGTTCCAAAGGAGATTTGTTGTGACACGCAGGGAATTTTTTATTCCTTGGTAGTTACATAGTAGAATAGTAGCCAGAACTCGGCACGGGTAATAAAAAGTGATTTTGAATTCAAAAAGAATCGAAGTGATGTTGCTAGCGGGTGTCCAGCAGTCGTGTATTGCAGTGCGAGTTGCCTAGCCATTTATTGCAAATAGCTTTTAATATCTGGCTGTGTTTCCCATATACTGTCTTTTTGGGAGGAAAAATAACTTGCTTTCCAACTAGAGGGAGCTGCTGGTACCATTCGTGCTCATTCTTAGCCCTCCAGACTAATTCCTTTGTGCAGAACGTGCGGCGATCATTTCTACATTTTAATAAAATTATGTGGAATTACCCTGAGTAATTTAAATTAAAAGGATACATCTTAATTTTTACAGTGTGATCATCCAATTAAACCACAAAACTCAGAGAAAACTAAAGCCACATACTGCTTGTGTGGCACACGGGTACTCTGTGTGAACGTGAAATTATATAGGTCACGAGAAGACTCGTTAGAGGAGGCTGAAAAGCTTGGGCTTCTCTACTTTTGTTGCAAGACACAAAGCCTGGCAGAAGCACATGTGGGGCTGCGTGCAGTGGTGGGGCAGGAAGCCCCACGCTGCTCCGTCACAACAAAAGAACAAAGGGATGCAGGAGGAGATATGGAGATGGCCCGATCCCGGCTGGACCAACTCCTTGGGAGCTGGGATTGCGCCTGGAGAACCCCTGGGTGCTGGTCCCGCCCTGTGCGGGATGCTGCTTGTAAGGATAGTCCTAGCCAAAGCGCTCCCACCAAGGGGACATCTGGGAGCCACAGAGGGGCAAGGACCACGTGCTGGCCTGCTGCAGCTGCACGATGGCCCCGGTGGCACGCATGGCCACTCACCATTCCTGAAGCCCCGCTGCCAACTTTAGAGGCTCGGTCTCCATCCCGCAGGGCAGTCTGGATTCTTTGAGATGAGTGTGTGCCTCTCCATGGGTCGCAGGGTGCGGGCCACCAGCCAGACGTGCATCTGGGCATCCTCATGGACACGTACCTACCTGCACAGGAACTTACATGACTGCAAATATATAATCTCCAAAGTATTTTTATATTCTTTTTGTCAGACTTCTCCCGTTTTTTTTAAAGAAAACTTGACTTACATTTCTCATGAGCCATATGTGCTGCAGTCACTTCATTCAAAAGTTAAGGAACTGTTTTCTCTACGGGCAAAATTTGAAGGGTAGCTTTGAATTTTGTAACTGGTTGGAATTTTTTTACTGGCTTTGTTTCCCTCTTAGCAAAAATGAGCTTCTGAATTCAGTGCTGACCACACTCTGGGGAGCTGAGACCGGATCACGCCCCGTCCTCCCTGCAGCCTGCTGTTCCTGTGAATCTGACATTCAGAAAATGAGGTCCACGATGTAAATGGCTATTTTACAGATGATATTGTAATGAGCATCACTGTAGTCCTATATCATTCCTTAAAGAAGAAAGATTTTCCTTCTATGTGCAGTTGAAAAAGTTGTGAAATATCCTGTTACTGGAGATGTTTTTATTAGGCTGCGGACAGAAGCTCAGAGACAGAAACAGAGGAATAGGCGAAAGATGCTTTTCATTCTGGGCTCGTTGGCATATTCACCTTTGTATTTTCTTTCCTCAGTATCATGTTCTTGTGTGTATTCTAAAGTAACCTTAGTTGTCTTGTAATTTTTAATAATTTCTTGAATCTAAGTGTCTAGTAAACGTACAGCATTTTCTTAAAAAAAAAAATCAGTTCATTTTCAGCTTTTTAGTATTGTCTAGGTTGGCCTGAGCCGAGTGTCTTTTAGAAGCCCTAACTTCTGCTGCACAGCTCAATTGATCAGTACCAGTTCAGGATTATCCATCTTGGTCCTTGACAATGCGGATGATCTTCAAAACCTTGCTAGTCTGCAATTTGTTGGCTTTGTAGGCATTCCCCTGCCCACCTTTCAGAAGTGTTGTTTCCTTAGCAGTCGTTTCACTTAGAATTGTTTGCATTATCACTGAACCAAGCCTGGAGTTAGCTCAGTTTTTCATTACTACGAAGCCTTGACGCCAGAAATGCAGCGTCATGAAAGTGAGGTCATTAAAATATATCACATAACCTCAGGCATTCTTCTCTTCTCTCAGGCTGAAAGATCTTACCTTAATTTGTGTCATACCTGTGACTAATGAGCTTCCTGCTATTGGAAGTTGGCTTCTGGAGTGTTTGGGTGCTGTGCCTCCCAGAGCAGCGCTGTTAAGGGGATGGAAGGACAAAAGCACTGGGAAGGTTATCACAGGCTGTGCCTGTTACTTGGGGGAGCAAGCACTGAAGTTGGTGCTTGGAGGCTTTGCGCATCACAAGGCAACTCCTCCCCTGACTCTGAATGTCTGTCCCCATCCCAGCCTTCCTCTCCCCAGCACCTGGCACAGCTGGGGCACTGGGCTCTGACATCGCTGCTTCCCAGGGCAGCTCTCGGGGTAAGAAACAGAAGGGGCTGCAATCTGTTTTCTGTCCTTAACTGTTAAATACGATCTGTTTGCTGCCCTTAACTTCTAGACACAACTCCATGTTTTGTTAAAGGTTTGGCACTGCAGAAATAGCCACTGCACCGCACCTAGCAGTTTTGAATAACCTCACTCGGGTGTTCCAGGTAGCTGCTGATAGCTGTCTCACTGTACTGGTTTTAGGCAGGCTGTTTACCTGGCATTTGATATCTTCATTGCACTGTTAAGATAAAAAGACCCATCAGTGTCTTTATTTTCAGTGCTGTATTTAATGTGTGACGAGAGATTCCTGCTCCCTTCATTTCCTTAGCCAGTTACTTTTCAGAGCGCTGCCTTGTTTGCTTTCCTTTTGCTAACCTGTTCGGTGCCGTCCTCCCCTGCGCTTTGCTCACCAGTTCAGACATAAGAGAATGACAGTAGGACCCTTTCAGTTAAAGCAGCCGGCACATTTCTGGGGTTGGCAGTAAGGAGAAATTGTTCAAATCCATCAGAACTCTCTTAAACCAGAAACATTTTCCTGATTAGCCTTTGCGGAGCCTGCTGCTTTCTGTGCTCCTGTGTTTTATGACTTGTTGCCATGATAATTCAGCTCATCTTACAGGTTTCTCTAATTGTGATTGATGTGTAATCATTCATTTTATTGAACCTCATTAAGGTCTGCAAACCTCTGTACCAACTTACAGTAATTAGAGCCCAGATAGCCATTCCATCTGTTCACAAGCGCTGTTTAATTAATGAACTTTTAACGTGTTCTTTGCCTTGTAAAAGCTCTTAGTATTCTCAAGTTGTTGAATAGGATAGGATTTGCATGCCAGCATTTCCTTTTTTTTTTTTTTTTTTAATACCACAGCAACGTGCATTTTTGGACTCCCAAAAGTCAACACACAAAGTGCTTGGATCTCATAAAGCAAATGACAGAGATTTTACTTGGAGTATAGTTTTTGTAGGTATCAGTTCCAGTCCGTGTAATATAGGTGCTACAAATAAAAAGCTCACGTGGACTTTATCATTCTTTATAATGCCCAGGACAACAATTTTTAATCTTCCCTGGTATTGCTGAAGAAGATATACAGAGACCAAGCAAACAAAATGTTGTCATTTTTCTTATGTTTAGCACTTAATGGAAAAAAATAAGAAGTGCAGTGTGTGCAGACACACATTTTCTTCCCCTTGTGTTTCATCTTTTTGTTGCATTTAAAGCACCAGGACTGAGACAGCTTTGTTACTTTTTTGTACTAGTCGGTGTAATGAGATTTTAGGGCTGAGTGGATCTGCCGGTGCTGCTGGAGGTATCACAGGGACTGTGGTAATAATGGTCCAGAGCAGCAAAGAATGAGAAAGCAGTAGGACAGAAATTCCTAAATGCTTGGGGTGTTTCGCTGCGCTCTCTGGCTGTGCAGGACGTGGTGAGGCACTGATTTATGCAGAAGGAACAAACGGCTGCGGTGTTTAAAAATGGAAGTGAATATCTGCTCCCTGACCGGGGAGAAGAGGCTGTATTTCAAGTGGGAGGATTTTGAGGAAGAGCAGTGCTAGAAAATTTCTGTACATGAAGAATGCTTAGTCAAATAGCTGCACTACATTTGAACATCATGCTACTCACAACTCTGTAGCTCGAGTAATTAGTAAGAGAGAAAAAGAACACCTTGGCTTGTAATCCTGGCCTGCTGCTGGCTCTTCTCTATGATCCAGCGCTGTAGCTCTGTAGTTGGGCTTTACCTCGTTTGGAGGGGTTTGTGTTTACCTTAAATATTCGGGACGAGAATGAAGTCATACCACTCGACTCTCAGAATCCCTTTCAGCATCCCAGGGCAGGCCATCTGTCTGGGCCAGGCCCTCTTTTCTCCTGCAGCATGCGTTTCAGCCACTGCTTTGAGTAAGACCGTGCCCTAGAGAAGGAAAATATGAAGTGAAACAGAAGCCCGGGGCATGGGGCTGCAGCTGCAGTGTTTGGAAAAGGGAGTTGTATCGCCTTGCCTTCTAATTTCACGAGTTGGTTTTTTGGTTTATTTGTGGGGCTTTTTTTTTGTTTATCTTCATCACCGATGAGTGTCTAAGACAGGCAAAAGTCAACCTTTTCTATTTTGCTAGGGTTCCCAGCCACACTGATACTTTACTGTGGGTTTTCCTCAAGTTACCGTCCTCTTTTGGACCAGTCTCAACGCTGAGTGCTTCCAAGGTCCCAAAAGAGAATGCTCCCAAACAGTTAGCTTTAAATTCCCTCTCAGGACTCTGGCATATCTGTGAGAAAAATGATTTCTCACAGACCTCTTGGGAAGTGTGTACGTTTTGTTTGGGAATGCGTTGATTTGTGTGAAGGTCTGGGTTTGAGCTCCTCTGGCTCGGCTTCAGAGCCTCCGCTTTCTCCACTGTGACGTTTTCTAAGTTGAGCATTGTGATTTATTTGTCCTGTTCTGAGACATCATTCCAATGGCTGCAACTGAGTCACAACCCAATGAATTAAATGGGGTTTTTTTTGAGGGGGGAGGAACAAGTTCACTCATCGGGTGCATTTAGCAAGGCTTGCTTATAAAGCCATGGCATTCCTGTACAAGCATCTGGTTAGGAGGATGCAGTTTTGTTCACAGGAAGCAAGCTCTGGGATATCGTTGCCGTGCTCTCTGCGAGCATTTGAGCCCAGCAGTTCAGCCTGTTGTCAGCAGGAATAAACTGCACTGATGACCTTGGTGAAACGTCAGCAGTGGTCAGAGCATCCTGGTGAAGAAAGGAGATGAGAAAATGCTGCCTTTGGCTTGTTTTGCTTATCCCCCTGGTTCCTCTCCAGGCAAGTGCTGATCTGTGTGGCTGCGGGGAGAAGAGCGAAGGGCAGAAATCACTGAGCTTACTGCAGCAGGACGAGTGTCATTAGTGTAAATGTGTGTTGCACACATGTTCTGGCAGTATTGTCTTTTGAACATGTAAACACAAGTCCTGTTCTGCCCTTAGCTAAATAGAAGTGCTAATTAAGTGAATTACATTTAAGGCGGTTCTATGGTGGGTAACTGATTTTAAATCATAGACATTTAGTTGAAGATTGTAATATTGCTGGCATTCCGTTCGCTAGAAGGTGTCTTAAATTGTTTTTTTAACTTAGTGTAAAAGTATTTCTAACATTTTGTCAATATGTCTGTGCCCTATGAAATGTGTTTTTACATGATTTGGGTTAAGAGAGCTAAGAAAGAGGCTGTTCTCTCTCTAGGTAAATATTATTGCTTGTTAATCCATATTTTAAGAGTTCAAAGGCTGTGCTAGCACGTCGCTCTGTGTTCTTTTTTGCTGTTGCTAAAGATGTCCTCGTATCAAGCATTCACATTTGTGTGAAAAATAGAATTCAGTTCAGTCCGCGCATAGATTGTCAGAAAGATTAAAGTGTGCATCGCGCAATTTTTCTTCTTTCAGAAAAGGGCCTTTGATGTGCTAATGTTCACTTTCTCTCTTTTCATTCACAAGTGCTGGTCATTGTTTAGAGCTGCAGAGCGGTATCTGCCTCGTATAGGCAGATTCTAATACCCTGGTAGCCAAACCTTGCTCAAGGTAGCAGAATATAAATATGCAGTAATATTGATGGCATTATATGCCAGGATCAGATAACTGTGTGCCTGCACTGATAAATACCAAGGCAAAGCCAAGGCATTTATCAAAAAGAGATGCTGCAGAAAACCCAAATACTTAATTGTAAGTAATCCACGTAGGTGGCAGCATTACTGCTGTTCTACTGAGTCATATAATCCAGTTTTAAAATAAAAAGAAAGCTTGGTGGTGTCGTGTGCACGCCGGTCTGTTAAAATAACTCTTGAAGACAAGACCGTAATGTATTTCCAAAGTTAATTAGCAAGTGAAATGATTTGGATGGGCTCATCTCGTGTCGCAGTGGATATTTTCCAGCAAAGAGCTGCAATTTTGCAGGCTGCTCGCAGGACCGACTCGCAGCTCACATGGCAGGGGATTGCTGCGGGCCGTGACATAGGCGTCATAACAAATTTGCATGGAGAAAGAGCACTTACAGCTGCTCTTACCTTTGCCAAAATATTGATTCTTCTTTTGTTACAGACTGCTCAGAAGTAGTTCATTGAATCCCCCATGAAGATAAATGTGGAAAGTGTTAGTGTGCAATTGTGTGGGAGTTATTTCAACACTGATGGTGCTTAATGGAAGGCAGAGTAGCGGGCAGCGGGGTGATAAAAATCTTCCGTATTGAAACGGGGGGAAATGTGGTGGTTAAGCTTGATAGAGTAAGCTAAATAACCATGAAGTAGCCTCTGCAGATGGATACTGTAGGAAGTGTCCCGTGTTATACTCAACAGCTTCCGCCTCGAAATTCAGAACAGTCATGTTTCTCAAGCAGTAGAAAACTAAAGCTTTGAAGGTGCGATTATACAAATAAGCTGCAAATGAAGCCATAAACTAGGAAGCGTTCAAAAGTGTTTCTCATGCAGTTTCTCTTACTTTAATTAAAATTGAAAATTTAATTAAAAGGTGTTAGTTGACGAAGCTGATGGCTTGGCAGGTATTTAACCGATAAAATGAAGACTCCACAAAAAAGGGAAAGCTAACTGGAGTCAAGAAAGATATGGCATAAGCCTGCTCTTGAAATATTAAATATGTTCTTGCTGCGCTGTGGCTTCCGCCCTGGATCACTGTCCCTGTTCTCCTTCCCTGTTTACTCCCCCAGCTTTGATGCTTCATTAAAAATTTACCATCTGCTCTCCCCCTTTCTCATTGGGATCCCCATCATCTATCTCCTTTTATAGCTGAAATGACTCAGCAGTGACGGACTTCAAAGAACTCGAGAGTCAGCTTAAAGGATGACGTCTTCAAGAAATAGTGTTCATATTCAGAACACTTTAATGAAAACCAAGAACGGAAAGAAAATTTCCTGGCTTTTTCCTCAACCCGTGTCAGTGATGAGGGCTGGGGAACCCGAGTGCTGCCGAAGGCTTTCCTCTTTGTACCCTGGAAAGTAACACGAAAGGGAAAGTGCTTTTCTCCAAAAGCAGCGGTTCAGCTGGGCATCCTGCAGCCCTGCGTGCTGGTTTTCTGTCGCCTCGAGCGAGCTGCATCCAAAAGGGCTGGCAGGAAGCAGATGGACTCGGCTGCGCAGAGCAGAGCTCGGCTGTTTTGCTGGGGCTGCTGCCTGATTCTGGGCGGCCTTGGGGAATGGCTCCGAAGCGGCACGCTTGTCACTGGTGCTCGTCCTGCGTGCTGCCAGCTCGCAGACAGGGAGAGCAGGAGTCACTTCCCACTCCGGATCGTAGCCTCCTCCACAGCAGTACTAGCTCACTTGTTTGCCTTCTCAAATCAGATTAATTTTCCATTTTAACAAAGTGCTGTCATTGTGGGAATCGGCCTCTAATCTCATCGCGGTAGAAATGCACACTCCATAACCCAGGCACCTTGGTGATGGGCAGGAGCATGAAGCCTTTGCCGGTGCCTCGCTGCCTTTACAGCAGAATTGCTCCTCAATGTTTTCCCCTATGTATTTGTACAGTCTCTTTCTGGGGAGCTTTGCACTGGAGGCGATCGTCCCAGCTCTGTGCCCTGTGATGTGCCTCTTCAGTACCCTGCACGTGAATGCAGAACGTGGCTGTTGCCGTGCTCCATCGTACAGTTCAATCATTAACTCATTGTTTTGCTCCATAAACAAACGTGATGGTAAGCCACTATGGCAGACGACGATTACTTAAAACCCATCGGGGGTGGAAAATGTTCTAGAGACAATGGAACATGTAGAAGAAATTAGCAGCAGTGAGGCTGTCCTATGGGCTTGCCCCTTTGTGAAGGGGTCTCTTACGTTTTCGGTTTTGCTTCCTCCCCCACGCCTCCCACCGCATAAGTAAAAAAGCAGATTTCATAAACATGCACCAGAATTTTAATTTACTCCTTTGGGGAAACCGAGAGACATCACAGCGTGTACACTGGCTGAGCTATGCAGTGAAAGGGGAATCCGTTCTCCCTACTGAGAGGTCACTTCCAGGGAAAAAAAAAAAACAGCGTTGGTTTAAATGCTGCCTTCATCATCTGCTTTTGGGAATCAAATTTTCACGAAACGCGTGTGCCCACGACAAAGCCGGGTGAGCAGAAAGCGGCGGATGCTTGCTGCTGTACCTGTTGCAGTCTGTGCGTTTGAAAGAGTATTTTAATTTAATGGATTTTAAGCAACATTATTCAAAGATCAACAAAAGGCATACTGTGTTATATGAATAAAAGATTTCCTCTGGATCCTTGTTAACCCTACAATGCCTAGCTGATGCAATTGAGGCGCAGCCACCTGGCAGGGAGATTTGGCTGTCAGCTGCCGGGCAGGGCCCCGCACGGCAGGGCCAGGTGCTGCTCAGCGCCTGCCCCACGGCACCGGGCACGGGGCTGGCACTGCTGCAGGGACGGGGGTCTGTGTGCACAAAGCCCCGTGCCCACGGCTCCCTCGTTCCATCCCCAGCTCTACTCTGCTTGGGACATCTGTAGTGGTTGTGAATAGCTCAGATTACAATGGTAGCACGTCCTTCTTTTTTTTTTTTTTCCTTTTTTTTTTTTTCCAATTTAAAGCCGGGACATCCCTACTGCTTTGCCCTTCCTAATGTACTTTTCCCTCATATCATCTAAAGCAATTTCCCAGCCTGTATCGCTGCAGCAACAAGTCTGTTTAGTGTACAGCATCTCGCAAATGGTGTTGCTGGTAATGGATGTGATAATAAGCCCCACTGTTACCTATCCCTGTTTGTAATGAATGTAAATTATCAAGTATAATAGACCTGAAACTGAGCTATTTAGTCTTAGTCCCAGAAATAATAAACTGTAATAAACTGGAAGGGGCAAAATTATTTTGCGTAATTATAGTCAAAAGCTGCCTTGCAACATGCCTATTATTTGACACGAATCCTATAGATAACAGCGGTGTCGTGACTTCTTGGCATGTATGTACCGTTTAAGTAACGTCTGTAGCATCTTGCTTAGAAACGTGAAATGCAGACTTCTCCCCGCAGATCTGTAGCTGAATATAATCTCAGCTGATTGATGAGACCGCAATTGGAAAAAAAAATACCCTGAAGTTTCTGTGTGCGAGTGCACAATGAAACATTGACCTTCCCATTTGACTCAGGTTTTTGAGATGATTTTTTCATCGCCTTCTCCCACCGTTCTGCAGGGCGGTGTGTTTACCTAGCAGGTACATTGGTGAGCAACGCGGAGCGCTGTCGCAGGAGCGTTACACATTAATCGTGCCCTGGTCAGATGCTTGCTTGCAGACTTCCTCTGCCTTTTCCTGGGCTGCGCACCCGTGTGCTGCTGCACCCTGTTCTGCTGTGCACGGCTAAGTAAACCAGATTCCTCTCTTCAGTTATTTAAACTATTTTGCAAGTACCCTCCTGCCTTTGCACTACTCATCCTATTTAACCTGTCAGTAATTATCCCTTTTTCAACTTTTGAGGCATCCAGATTTCTGAAGTGAGTGTGCAAGAAAGTATTTTGGTAATTTCTGCAGGCTTTCCTTTATGATTTAGGTGCAATGGTGAGATAAAAGCTGACTTCTGATTTACAGATGCAAAATTATCTTGCAGGTTACTGAATTATCTCATAAGCCATGCAGTGGTTTTGAATGATTAATATGTCGCCATCTTCTTCTGCCCACCTCTGGTTGTTTCATTTCCAAGGCTGAGAACAACTTAGGATATTGCTGGGGAGTTCAGATGTGCAGAGCTTTGGAGAACACCGTTATCATGGGAGGCTGCTCAGCGTGCTTCACTTTGATACTGCTGTGATGGAGCAAGGAAATAGTGACTGCAGGCAGTGCTGTGACCTGCATCCTTTCTCCAGCAGCAGAGCAGGGTATTTAAGCGTATGTGTTTGAATAAGAAGTGTGCACGTGTATGTATTTGTGTGTGTGCATTTTCATAGATGCAGTGATCAAAAGGCAGCAATACATTTTTAAGGACGTAATTCTCTTATACCCTTACAGACTATTCCCTTTTTTTTTATTATTAGAAATTTCTGAGATAAAAGCGACTACCAACAGGATTTTGTCATCGCTGACATTAATAAACCAAACCAAACCAAACCCTGAGGTCCAGTCTCCTCTTTTCCTAAAAGCACAAGTAAAAGCTGGAAGATCAGGTCCATGGCTGAGTGACCCCCACTGCCACCTGCTTTGCATTTGTGGTAGGGGGCTCCCTTCTGGAATGTGCCAGCGCTGGCCACAGGGTATCCCCATGCAGGGGGCTTCCCTGTGAGCAGCATCCCTGCACACATGCCCTTCCAAGGAGCATCCCTGCACACAGCTTCCTGCGAGCAGCAATCGCTGCCGTGCTGCAGCCCGGCGTTTAACGAGAAGGCGCAAGGCTTTCACTTAGCCCAGCCACCACATTTATTTTCTGGTTACGGCTCCAAGTAAACATTCCAGTGTCTGCTGCGCGTGGTTTGTGACCAAATCGCATTATCTGCCTTGTCCAGAGGAAGTTGCAGCCGTATAGTAGAGCCATGTGATAAACAGCACTTGTAATTCCTGCCTGCCTGACTCACTTATCTCCATCAAGATTATTAATATTTCCAGCATGTAAGCAGTTTCCAACAGCTGTCAAATATAAACAATAAGCTACCAGAAAACCTGTTTCTGCTTCTCCCCTTGAAATGGATTCCCCACATAATACATGCACAGGGTCTGAAGCTAAAGATGTTGAAGTCCAGCATTAACCAGTGGCTTGGATTGGGAAGCTGTCAGCTGCTGCTGCCAAAAATGTATACTTCGTCTTAAGAGATAATGTCTAGCTTTACAAAAAGATAGTGTTACTTGATTAAGAATTTAAAACTATGGAATTCCTAATCGCAAAAAATCCTGATTCAAGTCACTTTTTTGGTTTCTAAAATACTTTAGTTAGTAGAAATGTTTTAAAAATACACCGGTTACATTTTTTTTTAATTTTCCAAGCATTTCTTACTGAGAAAGGGGCAAGAAATGTGCTGTTCTCTAGTTTCTTAACCACAGAATCATCCTGTGTAACTTCAAAATACATGCTCAGTCTCTCCATACTTCTGTCCTCTGTAAAATTACAATAATCTCCCAGCCTGCAAGGTTTTCTCTCTCTTCTTAAAATACCTGGATGTGGCTATCCTGCTTTGGAAAGCAGGAAATTTTAGTAGCACAGATGCAAGGTGCTCTGTGCTGAGATAGATAGGTGGAAAGCCAGAGCATTCCTGGGCATATTGAGTTTATTTGTGTGGACACAGCGTATTTGTTTCTCACTTAGCACATCCTGGCCCCTCTGTTTCCATTAGGTCACCCAGGCAAACAGCGAGGGTCTCGCACTTGGAACAGGCTGAATAATGCCCACATGGCTTGGCCATCTGTAAGTGGTGAATTAATCACAAGCACGGGTGGACAATGTCTTTATGTTGCACATTCGGGTAAGCTATATTATGCGATAGCGCACACCAGGTTTGACTTTAATTAAATATTTGGTCCACACATGCTGCAGAAAGGAGTGAGTTAGCAATTTTCTGCTTAACCTGACACACACAGTGCAGGCTCTGAGAAAGCACCCGCATTAAGCAGCCGGCAGCAGCACGATGCACATAAACTCTGCTAGCAGTGTTGTGTGGCTTTCGTTTTTGTAGCTCCAAAACAACACTGCGGTCTCTGAACAGTCTCTGAAGTGTCTAGGAGCCCAGTCATTCCTTTTTCCCTCTGAAGAAGGAGCATTGCAAATGCCATCCGGTCAGTGCAAACAGAGCCGATCCTTTCTCCGTGGAGTTTTGTGAGGGCTTTTCGTACAGCACAGTGTCAGGCTTCAGGAGCCGTCATTTCTGCAGCCACTTGAATGATACCTCTGAAATGGTTACGTGTTTGGAAGGACATCGGTTCGTAGGCTCGCATCTGCTGTTATGTTGGCCAGTCTTTATTGCTGTCATTACGGGCTGGAGGTTTGCAGAAGTTCTCCCGATTTGCCTGATAAAAGCTGGCAGGAGGTTTGCCATCCCTCCCACAGGGCAGCCTGGGCAGCTCTCAACTCTTCTGAGACCCCTGCGGCTGTTCTTCCCCATCAGAAATGACTGTAACGCCGTCTGAGTGGAAGAATACTCATGCTTGCCAAAAACGTCTCCCTGTCCCTGTAACGTGTGTCTGCTAGAACACAGATGCTAATGACAACAAGAGGGGATGGTATTGCTGGTATGCACTCAACAACAGTAAAGCAAAGATAGTGTATTGCTTGTGTGTGTTCAGGCAGCCAATTTGAAGGAACTGGAAGGCATAAGGAAATGGCAGATAATTGAACCTTTGTACCTTTGCTCTTTTTCTATGATACCCAAAAGTAACAGCTCATTAGCGGAGTTACTGAAATAGGTGCATTTTGTTAGTGTTTGAATAAAATTAAGACTGCGACAAAGCAGAGGGGAAGCATTGCTCAGTAACATGTGACCTTTCCTGCAGTTATTTATCCCTTGATGATCACCCAGTTTGTGGAACAAGCCAGATAATTGCAGGACACGAGCATCGGCAGCTGTACATACACTGATAAAGTGGGACAGCCACTGTGTTATAATGATCTCTGTACAAATCCAAGCTAGGGATTTGTCCTCTGCAGCCACTGGGCAGCTTTCCTTCTAGATCTGTACAACAAAGCTGGAAAGGCCTTGCCTTTGCTAAATGGCAAAGCTGACCAAATGGCCGGGTTCTGTTCCCTGTGAGATTCCTCTGGAGGTTCATCTCCTGAGCAGATCTCTTGTGCTCTCTGGGCCTCTTGCACCTTTAATATTGCAATCTCCAGCTTATTTCCCCAGTAAGTACCGTGCCAGAGGAAGTGGCTGGTTGGTAACTCACCCCAGAGCCCTCAGGAGGGAGAACCTTTGCATCTCGCTGCTTGGAGGCACTGGGAAGGTAGCTTTCAGTCTTCCAGGGTATCTCTCAGAATAGGATTGGGAACTATATGGATGCTCCCAGAGAAAACGTATTGAGGAATCATGCCTCACTGATGAGCTGGCCATAAACTTGCATGATGGAAGTCATCTCAGTCCTTGCAGGATAGGTGTTTTTCAGAGAGAGCACCTTAGTGGTTAAATCTTTGTGTGCTCTGCAGTTAGGCCTTCTGCTGCAGTAACTGCTACAGGCAGTTATGGCATCATTGTAATCAATTGAAATATTGTAATCAGTCTTACTGGTACGGTGGAGCCCGGAGCACAGCTGCTAAGTGGACTTTGTCTATGCAGAGTGCTGGCTGTACAATACAAAACTCACCATGTGTGTTTGGTAGTTGGCCACTGTTTTGTGCATCGCTGCAGGGCTGCCTTTCTTCTGTCTTAAGAATGATCTGAATTAAAGCGAAGCTGTTAAAGGAGACAGTATGCATTTCTAACATTACTTTCAATAGAGCAGGTATCTGTACAAACAGAATACCTGATAGGAGATCATTACAAGAACTCTTCATTAGCATAAGTGAAGCTTAAGATACGGATAAGCGTGTGTTTAAGTATAGAACTGTATCATATTGGGAAAGCAACCCATTGCTTATTCACTCCTACCATTACATGATTGGTCTGTAATGGCAAGATGTATCTGCTCCCAGGGGCTTACTGTGAGGAAGAGTAGTAGTAAATTAAGATGAAAGCTTGTTTTCCGCCTTATTCATAATAAATGCAAAAGTCTCCCCTGCAGCACTTGCCATGACTAATGTGCCGCAGATCACTGACAGCCCAGGCCGGTAGCTCACAGCACAACTTGAGCAGCACACTGCCTGCCGAGAGCGGGAGCCTGTGCGCTCTGCCATTGGCGTTTGCTGCGGTGTGACTTAATTTCCTAGGAGCTGGTGTCAAGCAGTGTGAAACATAGCTTTGGTGTTGTTCTGTTTCACCTTCCTTTGGAAGGCAGGGATCATCACAAATGTGTCAGCGCATTTTGGAAGTGCTGTGGAAGTCTGCCGTGTAACTGAGCAGCTATAGTTTATTTGTTGTTATGTACTGTGGCGGAAGCCCCATCTCCGTCAGTCCTTTGTAACTGCCCCATCCTCTGGCCTGGCATGGGGCACGGGGTCAACCCACCTGCAGCCGTTGCTTCGAGTTGGACTGTTCTGTAGAGGCAGCCTCTGTTGATGGTCTTCCATACTAGCAGTTTTAAAAAACGCATCGTTCTCTCATTAGCTTTAATCTCAGATACTTTGGTTTTTAAAATAATAAAGTAAATCTACAGTTGCTGACAGGTATAGTTTAATTGCACCTGTTCAATGAAGGATATATGTTACTAAAAATCCCCCAAAAGTTTTCAGTTAAATTTATGCAGTGGTGACAGCCAGCAGACCGTAAGGGACCGTAAGCGTATTGAGTTTCACACTGCAATTACCTATCACAACACTTTAAAAGCACAGTAGCTCTGTAGTATTCAGAGCTGTGAGGAGGACAATTAGGCATATAAAGGTCATCTTACCACCACATTTGTTAGCTTCGATTTTATGGTCCCTGTTCTATTCTGCTTTGGTAAGTCCCAAACATTTATAGTGGTGCTTGTTTTTCAAACCGCTATCATTGTGGCAGGAAAAAAACCTTTTTGTGAAACCATATTTGGTTCTCATGATACAAATTAAGAGGCTATCGAAATAAATGTAACGGTGAGAAACTGCTTACCCATAGTTCTTTGGTACTGAACTCCTAAAAGAGCAGACAGTAAAACAGAAGCTCGCTCCAGCACTTTCCCTAGCCTTAGAAAACTGCTGTTTGCAAAATGTTTTTTTTCCGAAAAAACACAGGCCTGCACAGTGCCTGTGTAGTCACCTGCATGAGCACCCATGAAGCTGGAAGCCCCTGGGGAGATTTGATAAATGCCGTTCTTGCGTTTAACAAGACATGCCAAGAATTTCTCTTTTCTTCAAGTCTCCCTGTGTGGTTGGAAGTAGGGATTGATGTGTGGTCAGGTAGACAGCCTTGATGGGTTGGAAAGAGCTGTCTGCTTCTAAACTTCCAGCTTCTCCACTGGCCAGATGCCCTGAAAGCCCTTCTCGGGGTAGGATTTGCATCACAGATGGGAATTGCAATCAGTTCATGCCAATAGTCGGCATTAACAATCCCTCTGGAGCCAGAGGAACAGTCGTGTCAGCATGTGCTCTTCGTGGAGCCCAGCCGTTGGGTCCTGGTGCAGGATGGGAGCCCCTTGGCGTTGGCACACCACAAAATGACAAGCTGTGGAGGGTCGCCCGGCAGTTCTCACTTTGCCTGTTCATAACCCACTAAGCATTTTGGCTTTTGTTTGCATGAAGAGAGTGCTATGTCAACAAAATACGTGGTTGTTCCCATAGATCAGCGAGAATATGAAAACGTTACCAAAATAGTTTTATTTTCCAAAAATAGTGTGGAGGAGGAATTGCTGGCCACTGCTGTCAAGAGTGATCAGTACCTGATATTTTTCCTTGAGATCAGCACAGAGTTTAGGTTAATATACAGGTTTTGCATTTTCAGGATCTGTTTGAATACTTATTTTCTGCATTCCTTGTTTCTAAACGCACCTTTATGATATAACGTTGGGCAGATCTGGACCTTATGTTGGCTCAGTTCATCTACAGAACATAGACAACAAAGACTTCAAAGGTTTTTGTGTCACGCATTGTATGGCTGAATGGTTAAAATAACTGATCAAGTGATAAAATATTTATAAAAACTCATAATAGACAAATACTGAGATTTGCCATATTCTGATTGGAGCTAAATCCCTGCTGTCACACATTCAGATATATTAATGGCCAATGCATGCCTTCTTGTGGCTCTCTGTGTCATTCAGAGCGTTAATATAAATATATATACGTGTTTGTGCCTATTGAAAGCATTTTGCTCTGGAGTTTGTTGTGGGAGAAGTAAAATGTAAAATAATGCGACCGTGTAAGAGGTGGGTCAAATTGCCATACATATTAAAAGAGGCTGCTTTTGATCAGCTTCTCTGAATGTCTGGTATAACCCCATTTATCTGGAGATCTCAAGGGACACCCAAAACCTTCAGATAAATGGGGGCTTAGTTAATCAGGGAAGCCAGCTGTCCAGCTTCTTCAGCGGTGTAGGGTTCAAGATCATAACCCATCTCTGCAGCCAGGCCATCCCCAGAAATGATTTGCATGCTTCACTTCAGCAGTCTAGCCTTGAGGCTCTTGCAGCACTGCCAGCCAGGACTTCAGGCTTTCTCTTGGCCCCGCTCGACTCATGGCATAGCAATGAGCTGTGAAGGCTGGGTTGCTGATACATGCAAAACATTTTTGAGAAAATAGTAGTTTATACGGCACTGGGCAAGTATTGGCTTCATCTGAATAATATGGCTGGGCTTCATGCTGTGGGGCAGCTTTACGTCACCTGCTCACCACAGAGCGGTGCCACAAATTTCATGTTAAACAGATCTGGCTTAATCTTCTAAAGTAAAATCAGATCTCTGGTCCTTCAGGATGAAGGTGCAGCAGAAGTACAGTGGCTGCAATCTTAACAGCACTGTGCTAGCAATTACTGTGAGGGAGTCATGCTTTCATGGTGATGAAGAGGAAGCTTCTTGAGACTGCAGTTTTAGAGACTGTTTCAGACTGCTGTGGTACAAACAGCCTCAAATTGCTGATGTCCGAGCCTTCTTCCCCTCATCCACCTTGTACTGGCATTCTTTGGATGTTCTGTGTTCTCTTGGATGCCCAAAATACATTCTTTGGAGCTCCAGAGTATCTGACAGCCAACGAACGTAATGACACCGGAACAACGAAGTAGCAGTTTTCCTTTTAAAGCTCATTTATGATGTCCCTAATGAAAACTCCTAAAACCAGGTAAAACTTGAGCCGGCTGCTGTCCTGGCCAGGACACCTGGAGGACACCGAGCCGAGAGGGATGGTGGGGAAGGGTGGCAGGCCTGTGCTGCGCTGATCCTTGCCAAGCCTGCCTTGAGCCTTTGGCTGTTGGCAGGGGTGGTGGCACTGAGCGTGAGCTTTCCTGTCGGCCTCTGGGGCCTGCACAGAGTCTGTGTGACCCTGGGTGCTGGTGTAGCCCAGCTTCCTCTGGTGAGTTCGAGTGCTTTTCTTGTGGTTGCCCATCTGTTTGGCTGAGTGCTTTTTGCCACAGTCTTTGTTTTCGTAAATAAGGGCTCTAAGAGATGCGCCCTTAGCCCCGTTGAAACCTCATCACTGTTTTTCTGCACAATATTCAGGGAAACCGGTACGAACACGCGGTGTGTCAGCAGTCGTTCGGCGCATTGTCAGTTATGTGCAGGATGCGCGAGGCCTTTCATTAGGTGGCGGGACGTCATTAGGCGCAGCGCGAAGAGCCTTGCCGGCCTCCCTGCCCGGCTGGAAGCAGGGCCCGTGAGCAGGCCGCAGGGCGCACGGCGGGCTGGGCAGCGCGGACGGCGGGGCGGCGGGCTCAGGTGGCCGGCAGCCGTCGGTTTGGCCGGAGCCTTTCAGCGATTTGTCACGCCTCGCTCCCTCCCCGCTGCGCCCGCATGTGCCAGCTCCGCGGCGGAGGGGCTGCTGGCCAGACGGCCGTGCCGCCCGCGCGTCCCGCTGACAGCCCGAGCGTGCGCCGCACGGCCCTGGCAACAGCCGAGCGCGCCGCGGAATAAGCATCTTCGTAATGAGAAGTGAATGGCATCCGTCAGTCCCTTTAGAATAGGGCCCAGGCGTGTGCCTCCTCTCCGAGGAAGTTTGGCAGCCTATTCATTAACAAGAGTCATCAGGAGTTCAGCCCATAATAGGGAGGCAGCCCCGAACGCAGGCGGGCTAATGCTTGCGCTATCAGGAATGCGTTCTCCTGGGCTTAGGGGAGAAAAGGGAGCACCGCTAAACAAATAACGCTGTCAGCAGGTGCACGCTCTGAAACGGCATGTATTGATTCTCTTTCTTCGGGCTTCCACGGGAAGTTTGTAAGAAGATTTATCACCTATCTGCCATTCTCCGCTAGCATGAGAGCCAGCACTACTGTTGTTTCTCTTTTTTTCCATCCGTGGCGACGTGAGCAACTGGCACACCATCGCTTCCTGCCGTTGAGGCCGAACACCAGAGCCACCGCGTCCCATTTCTAAGTGCTCTGATTTTTCTTTTTTCTAAAAAAAAAAAAAAAACTGTTTGAAAGCATTTTTGTTAACATAATGAAAGTCGCAAATGGCACTTCAATATTAATTAGTGATGCTTTTCAGTTTTAAATACCCTCACCTGCATTATGTTGTCGCTGGTGTTCCGCTGCGTGCTCCTAATTTCTAAATTTAAATTGGCCTTTTCTCCCTCCTAACAGCCCCGCAAACTTGTAATGCATTTCCACACAACCGGAACACAATGGGGATCTGAAAACTTTTGTTTTAAATGAGGAAATGGAGAATGAGATGTCATACGGGCGCCTACAAGCGCTAATTCATAAAGTCATACGTGAGGTTCTTCAGCCCATTGTAGATCTGGTTCGGGCGTTATCCTGTTATTGGAAGTGTATGATTCACCTTCTGAGAAAACAGAAGCTGCACACAAAAGGAAAAGATTTGCTTTCTCCGCTCTGAAAAGCTGCCGCAAGCAGGGGTCCTATTAAGACAGCTGGAAAGTTGCTTCAGCTTGTTACGCTTGTAAGTTTTATTGGTGACTGGTTTTTGATTACACATTTGAATGCTGTGTGTTCCAGGTTGCCGAGTTTTAATTAAAAGGCAATAGTCCTGGTTTTAGATCGCTTTGTTGCCTGCATTATGCAGACAATAATGCGTGCAAGTTTTTTGTGGGGTTTTTTTTTCAATCCGTGTCGTTCATTTAGGATACATAATACTACATCTGCCTTAAATATAAACTTCGCGCTCTTGGGATTTGTGTCACTCACTGTTAAATTCTTTTAAAATGTATAATGATCGAGTAAACATGTTTTTTTTTTCTCCTCAATCCTGCAGCTTTCCTCCCAGTCTAATCATTTTTCTAGTCCGACAGGGTTATTTTAACAAGAATATGCAGTGCCAGGAACTTCCAGTGAAGCTAATTTCTCTTAAAGTTGGGTTGTGGTTTCAAAAAGCCTGCACTGGGGAAGCTGAGATTTTACCCTTCGGTAACTGTAGCAACCCACCAGATCAACCGAGTCACTCCTTTTCACTAACAAAGCTAAAAGTATCATCCATAATTTCAAGCAAGGAGGCTGCTCGTGTTTAGCAACGTTAAGCTGTACAGTGCAGCTCAGGTCCTCTCTCTTCTACGCCAGTGTATGGCTTTGTTAGTGTTTCCGTAGGTTTGCACGTCACGTAACAGCATTTAATTCTGTGCATACAGTTCCTTAACCTGGCTGTTGCAGCTACGAGGAAAGAGCTCTGTATCTTGAAGCAATAATCCAGAACCACAAAGAAGTAATGACGTTTGAGGATTTTGCCGCTCAGGTCTTTTCTCCCTCTTCCAGCTACTCCCTCGGTGGAACTGGTGAGTCTCTGCGCGTTATTCTCCTCTTTCGCACTAAGAAGCACTTGAGCAGCAGATGTACACCTGTTTTTTGTAGATAAATGCTTGCAAATTTAAGAAGACCATTCTTCCCCTGAATCAACTAATGAATATCAAAAGGAATGATGACATTCATTTTAATTTGTTTTGCATCAGAGCTATTCACTCTGTTCCTTTCTTCAGCTATCCTGTTAACCCTCGAATCTAGCAAGGTTAATGAACTTTCTCTCAGTAATGTGCTTAGGTTCATTCAGGAGTGCGGGTTTCTTGCTGAGCTGGGAATATGCTGTTCAAAAGCTTTGCCTGAATCGCTGCTTACTTATCGAAAAATAGTTCCTCGCAGTAGAAGCCGTTGCTACTAATGCTAAATGGGGATTATGCTGCTGAGATACCAGGGTCAGGGATTAATGAAAAAGAAATGTAAGAATGGTGTTCCGTTGGAAAATCGTAGCCGCGTGCGGTACGCGAGCATTTTCCTTAAATCCATACGAGCAAATTGCAGGCTTTCTTCCAGCACCTGGCCCGGAACCTGTTTGGTTCTTTCGTTGTGATACATTAGGTATGGATAATCCTGCATGTGTGGGTGTACGCACCTTGCTGCTGGTGACCATTCCCCAGCCTCGCTGAAAGACAGACATGTAATGCGTAACTGTGCAGATTTATTCCTTGCGTGTCCCACTGAGATTTGAAGTTAGCATGCGCAGTCACTAAGATACAAACTTTGCTGTTTTAATTAAGTGTCTCCTCAAAGGAAACACTGATTCTGAAATGCAGATTTCCAGTGCCCTCAAGATCTGCTTTTCCAACCTGAAGAAGTGCATGGTCGCTGCACGTTGGATTCTTGAACAAAGATTCCTTAATCCGCTTTTTCCACTCGTTGGGTGAAACTGGCCCTTGCTAATTGTTTCCCCGCTGCACTTTTGGGTTGTTTAATAGATTATTTCAGACCTGCATAAATGTTGAAGGACATCTGCTCTATTTCTCTCTCGCCTGACTTGTTAGCAAATATCTCCCATCTAAACTGAAAAATTGAAGGAAGAAATTAGATTTCCTACAATAAATCAGTTACAAATAAAATCAGCCGTGCATCATTGTTTAACATTACTGGCTCCAATCCGTGCGTTTTCAGAGCTTTGTTGGGAGATAAGAGGTATATGCATGTCCTTGCATTGGTCGCCAGTAGCAGCAGGCAGAAGGCTTTGGAGATAAGCAAGCTGGCAGAAGTAAAGGGGAGCCAGTGCTATTTACATAATCGCGCCTCTGCTTCCTGGAGAGGCGTCAAGAAACACAGGAATGGCCTCTATTGATCTTTGTTGAACTGGAATACTAAACAACATTAGAAAAGCTTATAACTTAAAGCTTTGATTAATGTTTTCTACATTAAAAAGTAGAACAGCTGTGAATTAAATTCTTTTATACACTCTGCCAAAAGTCTGAGACAAAAAAAAATTATCAGTTTCAATAGAAATGTAGATTTCATGCCCAGTGTTGTTAGCACTTTGAATCATTTGTCTGTTGCTGCATCAGAAAAAGAAGGAGCTGTGTTGGTATATTTGAGATGTTTTGCTCTATGCACGATTCTGTTTGTTTCTCACTTTCTTACAGCACGTAGAGATCTTTCTCTGATGAAATTTAGTTCAACAAGCAAGGACAGATTCATTTGATAACGCAGCAGTCATGCTTTCTGAATTAGGCGATACGTCTTGTATGCAAAATTACTTAAGATGTTTGCTGATGTCTGCTTACATTTTTCAGAACACCGTTAGATAACTAGGACTTGAACAGGAGTTTATGATTTTGTGAGGTTATGTCTTTTTAAAGCATGAGACCTGCCGCTGTCGGGTCCTGATGTTCGGGCTTCCAAATGTTAGGATTTCCTTTCCAATGGAGAAGCCTGAGTCCGGTTGTGATTTCTGGGGTCAAAACCTCAGGTCCCCAGGTTACCTCTCCTAATTCCTTGTTGGCCAGCAGTGGGCAAGGATAAGGAGCCATGGTGCCGTGGGGAAGCTTCACACAGCAACCTGGTGTTCCTCTCTTACGGGCTTTGTAAGTGATCGTGGGGCAAGAATGAGTCCCGAATAGCTTCATCAGTGCATGAACATAAGGTTTTCGTAATGGGACGAGTCTTGGCAAGGACGTGAATCCATGCCTCGGGGAGTGCTCTCTTGGAAAGAGTCTGCCCAAGTTGTCTACTCGTTTACACGTGTATTTAGTTGAGTATCCTAAGAGTTGTGTCGGTAGCTGCACCAGACGCTGACCATGATGCTTCCAGTCAGCCTGGAGGCAGAAGGGGCACCCCATGGGCAGGACATGCAGCTGGGCGCATTTTCCTTTGGTGGGTGCTAACAAATGTACCGCCAGCATCCAGAGGCGGGGTAACCTGTAGCCTTCTGGCCCTCAGCGAGGCCCTGGCACTCTCAGAGCGGGAAACACCTGAGGACAGTGCCCCAGCAGCACCCCAACGTGCTGAGTACTTTCTGCTTTGTTTTCCACTCTCAGCTCCATGCACAAGGCCGACACTTTGTCTAGCGGAGGCATGCTTTCATCTTTCCTTAAACCACGGTGTCTTTCCTTCGAAATCTAGAAGCAACGCGGGTGAAGTTTGGATACATTTGCAGCTGACTCTTCGCCCCTGTGGGTGATCAGGCAGGGCTGCAAAGCGGCTCGGGGACGTGCGGGCGGGATGTCCAAGAGGAAGCGCTGTGCTGGAAGGGAAGGAGTGGCTGGTGGAGATGAGCGTGCATGGGGCTGACACAGGGGTGGGTTTACTCTCTTTCTCCCAGCTGAAACCACCAGCCCTGCCTAGCGTTTAAACTTGTTGGGTCAATGTTCAGGTTGTTTCTCCTCTGATCTCATTCTGAGTGCCACTTCTTTCTAATCCTGCCGTCACTGCCTGTACTCCCGCACGATAAAAAGGGTCAGCGAGTACACGTTTATTAAAATGAAGGTTGGTTTAAGCAGTTAATACAGTACAAGAAGGAAACCAAAGCGATCGTATGAATTGAATATGTAGCTGTTAATGCCACGTGTTTTTGTAGTGTTACTTGACTGAGCTGTGTCTATGTTTTCTGAGGCTGTCTCCAGGGACGCCTCCCCTAGATTCAGATGGGACACGGGCTTCTTAAAATCACCTTTGCTTTGCCTCCCATGGCACAAAGAATCCTGCAGGTGCTTAGCTGCATGCGTAGCAGTCCCATTGACCTCTCTTGCTGGTTTTGGGAATAGAGCCTTCAACTCCCTCTGCGTATCACAGATAGCCCTGCCTGTCTTAGGCACTGAAAATGCAGGCTGGTGGGCAGAACTGATGTCCCTGAACTCATTTAGGGGATGTGCAGATTAGGAACAAAAGATGAGAATACAGTCCTTTGTTGTTAAACTGGTACATTACATGCTGTATTTTAATTAGGCTGGGTATGAGAGGCAGCCCAGGAAATCCTCAGTAATCCAACACTATTGAATTATTCTTATCCTTTCCCTCTGCAGATTTCTCTCCTTTTAAAGGATGGGTTTTTAAGCTGCTATCTTTTTCTGTTCTTGCTCCCTCAGCCAAAAAAAAAGGAAAACAATTATTCAACAAAATGCTTGTGTGTGCTTTAAAAAAGAATAAAAACTAAACAGGTGCAAACAGATACAAAAGCGTTCCAACTTCAATTACCTCTGGTGGCTCAAAAGCAGTGGTTTTGTTCATTCAAGACCGGGATCCAGAACTGCATTAACTCTTAGAAAATGGGAATAGTTGGATGTTCTGGAAAGGAAAAGAAACAGCCCTTCGACCGGAGAAGCCCCCGTACTCAGCACTGTTATGCTTGCAGGGGCAGATTTCTACTTTGGAGAGAAGCCCCAACCCTGCTTTTCAGCACCGTGGGCTTGCAGTTGGTGCTTCAAAGGGTTAATTGAAATGGGCACACTTGACTGCTGAGAGGACTGATCTAATCACTGCCATATCCAAGTGCATCTGTTCACCATGAGGTCATTCTTGTGCATGCTAATGATTTGGAAAATAAAGCATAACGCTTGACGTTATCAAAAAGGATATAGTGTAAATCTTTACTTTTTTAGTTGCTAATCGCTATTGTGGAGTGAAACAGCAGGAGAAAGAACCTCGGATTATCGCTTTCCATTTCAGTCTCGTTTTTTTTAAGCATCATTTTCAGAGGAGTGTCAGGAAGCCTGCGCCGCAAAACTCTGACATGTGGTATCTGTTGATAAATGGGTTCTTTAATGAATATTATAGCATTGCCCAGGAGCAACACTTGAGTTGAGGAACTATAGACGTTTTTAGCATTCCCCGGTTTCAAAGCCTTGGAAGCGGCGCATGCTTATTTACATAAAACTGAGATTTTGCAGCCTTTTTGTTGGAAAGGTGACACATGCTTCTCTTTTGTCTCTGGGCTTTTATATGCACAACATTCTTGCAGAAAACGCAGGAGAATACAACAAAAAAGATTTTTTTTTTTAAAACGCTTTTTGTTCAGTGCGGAGCTTTAAGTTTCCTGCTGTAAAGCAACAGGAATATTTCAAATGTGGCTGGAAAACACATTTCTGACGGAGGCAGAAGGAAACCTAGAGCAAGGTGGTGACTGAGCATGTAACCAGTCACACACTTGGATTATTTTTGAAGCCAACTGAGCAGTGACTCTTTCTGGCTAGGTTTGGCTTTGCTGTTTTTTCATTCCCTGCCTTTGCATTTTGCCCAAAGGTATGATGCTGAGGCAGTTCTGCCTACTGGGCAGAATAAAAGTCTCTCTGGGTTCTCTGTAATAACGCCTGCATCATTTTAGGGAAGCTGGATGGAGCTGAATATTTGGAAATACCCATCTGAAAGCAAATAGCTGTGCCGTGATCCTGCTCACAGCAAGCACGGCGCATGCCAAGCGTTGAGTTCCAACAATACGAGCGCGCTGCCTGAAACTGAGCAAAAGAGGCATGGCTGAAATCAAGACGTTACAGAGGATGCTGGGATGCTGAGATTTTGCCTCCCATAGTCTCCAGTTGCAGACTTTTAGTCTCATGATTGTTATTGGCCCATTCCCTGCTTTGCTGCTTATAAATGGATTCTTGTGCGTGCTAACAAAATGTGTTACGCACCTCCGCAGCCCACAGACACTGAAGCATCTTCCTTCCTTTGGGTAAAATGCTCCCTTGGCCATGGCTGCTGCTTGATAGCAGAGAATCAAAAGACACCAAGTGAAATTTCCAGTTGAACCAAGCATAATCACCTGACCTGATGGCGGAGGAAAGTCGGGGGGTTCAGCAGAAACCTCACATTTACCCTTCCTCCCCAAGGGCGCCTGTCAGCACGGCACAGGAAAGAAACCTGCCCCACATATTGCAGTCCCCCCCTCCTTCTCACGTGCTGTCCCACAGCTGCAGGGTGGAGGAACTCTGCAGCCTCAGCACACCACTGCTGCTCCCACCGCAGCTCGGACCCTCTGCATTGTGCAGGATCTGAACTGTGTTTCTGTTGGCAGCGAGGTGTTTTGTGTATTCCCTGATAGAGAAATACCCTGTCTAGTGACACTCTGTCTGTGCAGAAGCGTGTCATCACCCATTTGTGTGCGTGGTGTGTGTGTGCAGGCACAGGGCTGCCTACGAGATGGCTTTGTACACAGAAGTTAATTCTCACTCATATGGCCCGGTGACGTGTATGTTGTTCACACACCCATTTTTTAACCTGGCCCTAGCGTAACAGCAGTTCAGCTCTCTGAGAAGCCTCAAATCTTACCTGGTTTGGGATTTCATCTACTAGCAATGTTGCTGAAATAGGAGGAGGCTGAGTGCCTGGGGTACCACATCTGCACGTTTGGCAGAAGCTGAAGAGGACACATTCTGGCCAGCATTTCCTCTGTGCACCTGACCAGCAGCACACCTCGGTCACCCTCTGTCCCCAGGTCCCTGCAGTGCTGGGCACCTCCCCCCCCATGGGCTCCTGGGCTCCCTGTGCGCACAGCGGGTACATTGCTCCTGTACTGACTCCGTTTTGTCTTCTCTCCCTTTAGATTAGCGTATCTAACGGTCTCGTTACGGTAATTGCCACAGGTAAGAGCGATGCTTCCCGCAGGCCGTGCGTTGCGCTGCATCACCAGTGCTCTCCTCCTCCTCCTCCTCGTCTTCCTCCTCCTCCTCCTCCTCCTGCCCTGCCGTTGGGTTTGAGTTTGCCTCTGCTGTGGCTCGCCTAGCTCCTCCTGCTTTGCAGCCTCCCCCACTTGCTTGAGTTGTGAATTTGGAAGGGCTGTAGCCCTCTGGTGACCCACCCGTGAGCCAAAAGCAAATCCATTTAATTTAATAAACCACTGCGGAGCTGCTGCTCGCTTCTTACAACTTATAATTTCATACTGCCTGGGCACCCTCTGGAACAAACGCAGCCTCAAAAGTGCCAGAAAAAAGGTGAAGCCTCCAAAAAGGCCCTTAGCAGAGATCAGGCTCCTGCACTGCGCTCCCTCTCCCTCCGAACAAACTTGCAGGCTTCCCCTGCGAGGAGGCGAAGCAATTAGAGCTCGTGCCAGACGGCTTGCAAGTGGAATTATAATATTTGTATGAAAGCCTTTATCTTTTGTGGTTAACTCTCGCTCACTCTGCAGCTGCTGTCTCCCTATCAATCACGGGCAGAGGCCACGCGCACAGCTCAGGACTCGCCGGGGGAAGGCTGGGACTGCAGGAATGCGTGGGGCTGCGGGGCTGTGGGATGGACGCGGGGCTGCGGGATGTGGGGACGGGAGCGCCTGACCCGCACCCTGCCCGCAGCCGTTCACTCACAGCGAGGCATTGTGGGGAGCGTGCATGAATACTGCTCCAGCTTGTCCTTTTGGGGGAAACTGTATTATTTTGACCATCTGCCACGCTGCTTGACTGCAGGAATGTAAAGTGCAGCCCCTCCCTCACACCCCCCCCTCCCCGCGCTGTGAACAACACCACAGGTTTTCTTTTGAATCCTGAACTGACAGCTCCACATTTTTTACGGAGGATGCCTTTGCACATTAAGTCATGTTTTTCACCTTTTTTTTAGTGCGGTATTTCCCTTTCAGTCAGTTGTCTTGAAATATAAATCTGGGATGGAAAGGTTCCATTTGAAATGCAGACACCGGGTTGTAAACCAGCTCTGGGGTTTCAAAGGAGCGGAGTGGGCTTTGGACATCAGCACTACAGGATTTAGCACCGATTTGCCAGAATACCCACAGTTAGCTAGAGCAGGGCCCTAAGATCTAATCCTTTTAGTAAGGAAGCAAAATGAGACGCAGTCTGTACTGGATGAATGCTGTTGAGTTTCCAAGCCCTGAGTAGTCCCGAGGTTCCTACAGTTGTCCCATTGTGCCAGTGTGCTTCCAGCGCAGCCAGAAAGCCCGGCCGGGAGCAGCCAGCCAGAAGGCACAGCCCGCTGTTGAGCTGGGAATAGGTTTGTGCTGCAAACTCCAGTCATCAGAGTGCAGAGGTGCTCGGCCGCAGCCATTAGGTTGTGCTCAGAGCCCTGCTCTGGGCTTGCGAGCACCGGGGCACAGCACTGTGCCTCCAGCTCCAGGAAAAAACACTTACACAGGGACTTAGTTACAACAAGATTTAAAAACACTGCAGCCCAGGGGAGCTAATGAAATAACACTGACACCGAGAAACACCTTGGGATGAGTGGAAACCCCAGCAGCAAGAGCAGCGCTGTGTTGCAGCATGCGTTGGTATTCCCCGTGTGCGTCTGCAGCGGAGCCAGGCAGGAGCTGCACACACACTCCAGCTTTATTCAGTGCTCCGTAGTGTGATAGCTGTCCCCTCAGCTGTTCTCGTTCAGACGAGCCGTTAGCCCCAGCCTGTAGCCATAATCGCCTCTGGGGAGGTGCTGAACAAGGAAGTGCTTGAGCACGGTTCTTGAGTGCTGCTCATGAGTACAGTCCCGATGGGCACCCACTTCCTGTGCTTAGAAGGACCCGAGGTTCTGTATCCGCAGAGCGGCTGTTGGTATGCGGACACGCGCAGTTTGTCCCCGTCCTCAGGCCGCCTTCCCCTGCCCGCTGTCTTTTCCAGGCTGCCTCACCGCCAGCACCGACCTCGCCATCCCCGCAGGAGCGGAGCCAGCAGAGCTGACCTCGCCGCTGCGCGTTGCCGGGAGCGGGGCATGCGGGAGGCTCCACCAGCGCTCTCAGCAAGGCTCCCAGCTGACACCCAGCGCCCTCCCGGGAACCCCTCGCCACGCACCTAGCTCTGCTCCTCGCTATGGAACCCGCCATTTGGGACGGACGCTTGTTGGAGGGGACGGGCAGCGAGCACTTCTCCCCCTGTGGCACGAGGACACGAAGCAGCACTGAAGCCCACTGCCTCACGTTGTTGCAGAGCACTGATTTCAGTCATTCCGTCCAACAAATTGTGAACTGGGGAGTTGTGACCAAGCGGAACAGAGTTTCCCAATGACGAGGCACGTGCTGAATGTGCTCCTGAAGCGTGGGCAAGTGACTGGGTGCTTCTCAGCATCTGTTCCACCTCTGCCCCCTTCCCATTTTCAGCAGTCATCTGAGGCAGTTGTGCACGTAGCAAAGAATTAGTGATAATCAGAGAGGTCATCTATCTGAAATTCAGGAGGGTGCTGCCAGTTCCATAAAATGGCAGCACTGCACTGACATCGCTCCGTTTAATCGTGCTCTCTCATTCAGGGTCATCCATCACCACCTATTGTGGAGCGTCTGTCCCCGCGCTCAGTATGCACAAGCTGGGCTCCCCTCCGTGCTGCTGCTCACAGCACAGGGTGAGCCGTCCCCTGGCTCCACGTGTGTTCTGGATAGGAGCCCTCTTCCTCGACCCTGCCCTCAGGACTGCTTCATCCTTGGCAGTAGAAGTGAAGCCCAGCCACGTTTCTTTTGGAAGAGCAAATGTTGCACATCTGCCTGACTGCTGCTCACCAGGGTGTGACTGACTGTGGGACAGCACGCTCCCTACGGCACCACTTTGCCTTTTCACAGCACTGGGGCAATAATCTGCAAGGGGAAGCATCTCTGACGCGTTAGAATAAAATACATCTGAAGGCTCTCGGGGACATGTAGCGTCCTGTTGGCACTTTGTGTAGTAAGCAGATCTTTTCTTTTGAATGGGAAATGTATTTCACTCTGTGGGTATCACAGGTTTCCAGGGGTGAAGCTCCTGCTCTAGCTTCAGATTTGGATGTTTTGGACATTGGTGTCTCTGCCCAGTTCCTGGATGTTGCATCAGATACCTCCAGCCTTCCTCGTCCTCCTCAGGTCTCACTCTTGTTGCTTTTTTTGTTCAACTGTTGTTCAATTTTTGTGTTGTTTTATTTTTTTAAATGCCACTTAGCCTTTAAGCGCACGCCTCTGAACTTACTGTGATGGATCGAAGCGAGGGGGGCTGATTCACAAGTGAAGCAACATGCCCCATTGGGCTGCCCCGTTTTGCACTTCCCATGCGTTAACACGAGTGGCTGTTGTCGTGCCACCGCTCCGTGCTGCTGCCCTGTGGATGCAGAATTCTGCTCCAGGCACATACAGTTGCAGCCCTGGTGCCTGGCTCTGTGCAGCAGCCAGGTGACGAGGCGGTGGCACACGGCGATGCTGCAGGCACAGAGCCCCACGTGCTGAGCACTTGGAGTGCCGCTCCGCCTGCCTCGCCCTTTGGTTTTGTTCTCTACCGATCAGGGGGGAGGGGGGGGGAGAAAGTAGGAAATTCAAATGTGTATGTTTATTTATTTGGTTTTTCACAGCAGAATACGCGAGGCTGTCTTGTTCTTTAGTTATCCAGTGGTCTGAAATCATTTCAAAGGCGTTCTGAGCAAAAAGAGCCTTTTCTCTTTGGAGCAATACACATCTCTCTTTCAGGGAAGAATTACTAACAATAATATTTTCCTGATGTCAGAACAACATGAACTTGTGAAAACTCAGTGGTGGTTGTGTACAGTGCAGTCGGACACGGAGCTGTTCCGCTCCCCCCAGCACCCTGAGCAGGGCGAGGAGCCGTGCCCTGACACCAGAGCTGCCGTCCCAGCCAGGGCACAGCCAGCAACACCGAGAGCTGGGGGAAAACAGGGAGGGCTGTGCTGGGCTGAGCGCTGCGGAGCCACTGCTGAACATTACACTTAGAGACGGCTAACTCAGAGGATTCTCAGCTCTTCTAGTGAATAAAAATTGATCACAGAAATACGTGTTTGTCTCCTTCTGTCGCCACTTGTTACAGCCACCACCTAAGGGAGAGGTTTTGTATTAGGTCACGGAATGGTTGGGGTGGAAGGGACGTCAGCGGGGTTGGAAGCATCCTCGGTGACAGCACCACCGCTGGCCTCTTCCCTTCTTCCGAAGGGGCTTGGGAGCTTTTGCTGATAGTAATTACAGAGCATTACCCAGCCCCAGAAGACATTACTTCTATACCATTCATTGCAGGAGACGCGCGATGACAAGGCTGCCCTTCCCAAACCGTGTAATGCCTCATCACTGGGAATTTGCATGGGCATTAGAAACAATACCTTTCTAACGGCGATTTCCTGCTCTGTGGAGACATCACTTCAGAAAATGAAGGGGGTTTGTGCGCTCAGTCATAATTATGTGAGGGTGCTTAGGCATTAACACCCGCTTATGCCAGCGGGAATGATACAGGATTACTTGGCGGTGGGAAAAGAGGCTTTGAGATATCTCTCTTTTTCTGAAGTTCTCGCTTAAATTATTGTCTGTGAAATAAAGAATTAATCCTAAGGGCTCCAGAGAGAGTCTGGACTGGCCCCATTTGCAGACCTCACTGCACAACATATATACAACAGTGTATATGATAAGCAACCTGATCTAGCAGGTGGCAACCATGACCACAGGAAGGGGTTGGAACCAGATGACCCTAACCCTAACATTAACACTAACCCCGAGCCCTAATCCCAAACCTCACCCAGAACCCTAACCCTAACCTGGACCATGTTGTGACATCCAGTCCCATGTCATGACACCTGGTCCCATGCCATGACGCCCAGTCCCGTGTCACGACACTTGCTCCCACATCACAACTCATGCGCAGTTCCAGCCGTTGCCCGGCACTGCAGGATGCTGGCACGTGAGCAGGAATGTCAGTGCAGCCCAGGAGCTGCTTTCCCACTCATTTAGAATCAGCGACAGCTTTTCGGCGGGTTGATGGGGAGGAAAGGAAATCTGAAGGCAAAGTTCTGCAGGCCCATTGCTGGATAGTCTTCTGGTTCCCACTTCCTCCCTTCAGCAACCACTGCGCCCGGTGCTGCTCCCTGTGAGCCCCCCGGCCAGGCAACCTATGGATGTGGGAATGGCTGCTCGTCCCAGCACTGCTAAAAGAAATGCACCAAGCAGTGGCACTGAGAGAATCTCAGCTATTCCCCCATCAGCTGCCTGCTCTGACGGCACCGCGGGGAGAACTCGGCAGCGCATTGCCCACACTGCAGCGATGGTGCTGGAGCCGCATTTCACGGGAGCCTGCAGGTTCCCGTAATTAACCTCCCCGCTTCTTTTCAGTTTGCAAACAGTCCGTTTCAGACCATGTGTTCAGCTCTTTGTGCTGAACAGATCCAGCGTTCTGCAGGACAGGAAAACAGATCTGGCCATGTGCGTGGCACAGCCTCCGTACCCGTGCTCTGACTGCCCCGAAAAATGGGAAATGGCGTTTCAGGTGGGATCAGCATTTTCTGATGCGCCCAAACCTGTTCTCGCCAGCTGAGCTGGGAGCCCTCAGCAGATTGATTTGTTAGCTGACAGGAGGCTTTGTTTGCACAGCGCCGGCCGCTCCTCGCTGCCGGGCGGCGAGGAGATGGCACCGGGAAGGAGACACCTGGCGCTCCCTGGGGCTGCTGGGCCACATCACGTGGGGCTCGCAAGGGGCGAACCCTGGTTTTGTGGGGGATCTGTGGCAGGAACTCGCTTCCCCAAACCCTAAAGTTGCCCCTCTCTGTGCTGCTCACCAAACATGAGCCTCTGCCAACACGGCCCCCTGCCACGGCTGCCACATCCAGCACACAATGCGGCAGCTGAGCTTTACCCCGACGTTTCCCTACCAACCACAGCAATTGTTCCCATTTTATCTGACCCCTGCCAGGTGAGGAACACATTTTCTTGCCTATTGGGAAGCCAGCAGCAGTACGAAGCAGCTTTTTTGGCTGGATGGTGCCGCAGGCTGGGATGCTGCCTGGAGGTGGGTGGCCTCCAAGCCTCACCAATGGGCCTTGGTGCCCAGCGGGGCTTCGTCGTGGGGCCAGGGCCTTCCCCTCCAAGAGCTCTGGGAGTGCGGCTGCCCAGGGGATGCAACGCGTGGTGGGCAGCCCCAAGGCAAAGCCAAACTTCTCTCCAGCCCCATCCTGCCGCTCGCATTTCGGGTGCTGCTGGGCCACGTTCTCCTTTGCAGATCGTCAGCTACGACAGCTTCACCCAGACCTGACGTCAGCCCTGGCGGAACGAGCTCGGTTTCCTAGGAACCACGGCACGGGAGCCCAGTGGCTTCGGTGCTTTTTGGCTCGACCCTACAAGGAAACCCAAACCAAGAAAAGGCAACAGCGGCAACTTTCCTATTTTGCCAGCGCAGCTGCTACGCGCACACACCAGCCCCACAGCGCCCGCACACCAAGCACGGCCGGTGCCCCCGGGGCGCTGCTGCTCGCGGCTCTCTGAGCTCCCTGCGAGGCGTCACCCGCGCTGCTCTCCCCGCTCCCAGCGGGTACTGAGGGCCTCGGTCAGCCCCCGGCGCAGGGCACGGCGGGGCCGGCAGAGCGGGGCCGTCCTTGTGCCAGCCCCGGGGCTCAGGAGGGGACGCATCTCTCCCCCAGAGCCCTCAGCGCTGCGTGCCCGAGCCCGCGGGGGATCCGAGCACGTCCCCCTCCACGCGAGAACTTCTCTCCGTTCTTCAGCTTTTTTTCCTCCGGGCCGCACGCGCGCTGCTCCCATCGCTCCGCTCTCCCCGACAGCCGCAGCGAAGCACGGAGCCGCCATCCCCTGCCCCGTGCCGGCCGGCCGCGCTCACCTCCGAGCGGAGCGGCCCTGCCCGCTTCTCCCACCCTCGGTCGCTCCGTGGTGCGCGCAGCTCAGCGCGGAGCGGGCAGGCAGGAGCCAGGCGTGAATTGGAAAATACTTTTATTTGAATAGTAAATAATTATACAGTCGAAACAGTCCTATCGAAGCACTCTATAAATAGCTAACAGGTAAGAAAATAATGTGTGTAGAAAAAGAGATTGCATCTAGGAGTGAGAGCTGTCGGCGGCGCGGGCGGACGGGTTAAGGTCACGTGGTTTATTTCCAGGTATAAAAGTTAAAACCTTTTTAGAAAAAAAAAGAAAAAAAAAAAGATCACAGTGAGATGGTGGGGCACGGGGGAGGGGGGAAATAACAACAACAAAAAAAAAGCGCGTTAGAGCATCTGCGATCAAATAATATCCATCTTCATCATTCATATAAATAAATAAGGAATAAATAATAACGCGAGGACTCGACCCAACATATACAGACGGCGCGGCGCGGGCATGGCACGAGTTAAGGCAGTTCTGCGCGTCCCGGAGCGGAGCGAAGGCGCTGTCGCTGCGCGGAGGGAGCTCCTCGAGCGGAGCGAAACCAAAGCGGACGGGAGGGGCCGGGGGCGACGCGGGGCGCAGTCCGCGGCTCAGCAGTGCGGCCGCAGCGGCACCTGCAGCAGCACCACCTGCCTGTTCTCGGACGGGTGGCACTTGTTGATGTGCCGCGTGAGGCCGGGCGAGCTGTAGAACGTGGCGGGGCAGTACTTGCAGGGGAAGAGCTGCGCGGCGTGCAGCAGCCGCAGGTGCCGCTCCTGGCTGCTCTTGCTGGGGAAGCTCTCCCCGCACACCGGGCACGGCCGCGGCTCGGCGGGCTCCGCCGCGGGTTCGGGCCCCGGGCCGGGCGCGGAGGGGTGGCCCAGCAGGTGCTTCCGCAGGTAGGCCTGCCGCCGGAACCGCCGGGCGCAGCGCGGGCACTCGAACAGCCCCTCCTCGGAGCCCGCCTCCGAAGCGCCGCCGGGGCTCGGCGTGTCCCGCTCCGCGGCCGCCGCCGCCGGCTCCTTGGGAGGCTCGGCCGCCTCGGGGCCGCTCTTGGCGGGCGGACGGGGCTTGTGCCAGCGGCGGTGCGAGGCGAGGTTGGCGGGGCAGGAGAACACCTTGTCGCACTCGGGGCAGCGGTACTCCACGCGGACGATGCGCGAGCAGCGGTGCTGCGCCAGCGCGAAGGGGTCCCCGTACTCCTCCTTGCAGAGCTGGCAGATGAACTCGCCCAGCGGCCGCGCGCAGCCCCCGCGCCGCGCCGGCGCCTCCACCGGACCCTCCTTGATGCGCAGCCCCAGCACCGGGGACGTGGTCACCTCGTCCTCGAAGGTCAGCTTGCGGATCGCCTTCGCCTTCTTGCCGGCCGCGGCCTTCTGCCGGCCGGGCTCGGCGGGACGCTTGGCGGGCGGAGCGGCGCCGCCGCCGCCGCCGCTGGGGTTGGGGGGCGGCCGGGCGGCCCAGAGCTTGAGCTCGGCGGGGGCGAGCAGCAGCGGGTCCATGCTGCTGGGCACGGCGGGCGCGGGGAACGACTCGGCCGAGACGGGCGAGCCCAGGCTGAAGCCGCGCTCCAGGAGCGCGTCGCGGCTGACGGGCCGCGTGGGGCTGCGCAGCGCCTGCACGGGGCCATCGGGCGTCCCGAAGGGCACGGGAGGAGGCGGCGGCGGCGGGGGAGGAGGGGGAGGCGGCGGCGGAGCGGCGGGCGGAGGAGCGCGCACCCGGTAGGACACGGGCGTGGGCCGCCGGCTGCGCTTCACCAGGAAACCGCGGGGCATCTTCGGGCGGGCGGTCCGCGCCCGGCGGCGGTGCGCAGCACTCCCTCCCTCCTCCTGCCCGCCGCCGCCGCCGCCTTTAAGAGGGCCGGGGCCATTGTTCGGCCCGGCGGCGGCGGACGCGGCCAATCAGCGGC